>NW_010209777.1:4462-8668 GCF_000695765.1 Mesitornis unicolor | reverse complement strand
AGGGGCACAGAACCCCAGGGCCATGGGGACAGGACCCTGTGGACAACACGGCCGCTCGGTGCCCAGGCGAGCAGTAGGGACAGGAATGGGGACACTCACTCACGCGTTGCACAGCACCTACATGCAGTGCAACACACCTGGAGCACCCATCTGCACCCTCAATGCTGCGCTGCCCCAAACACACTGCACCTTGCACACGTGCCACATACACACACACGCACCCCTCGCACCTTACACACGCACTGCGTGGCACTGACCTCAACACACAGCACCTCGCATGCACACACCAAGTGTGTAGCATCCCCTGTACAAACTGACACTGTCTACGGTACGTATGGCACCGTACAGATGCACACAGAGCCTACAGCACTTCAGCCTTGCATGTAGTCACACTTTGTCCAACACCCCCTCAGTGCTGGCAGGGCCCTGGGGTCCCAAGCGTCTCTGGCTCTTCCCATCCTACCCAGCAGTGGTAGGACAGGGCTGCAGGGGCAGAGACTGGCCAGGGAAAAGGACTTTACAACCACATAACCCTGGCTGCCAGCAATGCAGAAGGATGGTACCATCCCTGCCCGTCCTCGACCCCTGTCATCTCAGCAGTGGGGTCCCCTCATTCTTTGGGGACCAGGCACTGTGCCGATGGCAGGCCTAGAGTCCTGTCCCTCTCGGCAGTCCCCGTGCAGAGAGAGGTGCAGGGCAGAATCCAGCCCTGCAGGACTTCAAGCCCAGGGATCCTCTGCAGCGAGGAAGGCGTAGGGGTGCAGGGCTGGGGGTTTCCTTACCGCTGTTGCTGGTGCTGGGAATGCTGCGCCTCATCCACTCGTATGGGGTGCGTCTCTGGGCATTAGGGGAGAGCTGGGGGACCGAGCTGCTGATGGGTGGAGGCAGGAGTCCAGAGCCTGGGGGCTGGATGGGATTAAAATCTGGGGGGCTGAACCCGAACTGCCCCGTGCTGGCGGTGGAAGGCGTGGCGGCGGTCCCATAGGAATGCCAGTCCTCCTTGGCAGGGGTGTAGGGAGAGCCCCAGGCGGCCGCCGGCTGCCCGTGGTGCGGGTCGTTGTTAATCCCTGGCACATGGTGGTAGCTGGCGAAGTCCGAGTACTGGGGCGGCCCCGGCACGTAATTCTGGGGGTTGAGGTTGAGGCTGGGATGCCGAACGGGGCTGGGATACATGTTGGTGTCCTTATCCAAAAGATAACCCACATACATCTTCCCCGTCCGGCTCCACGCACATGCTGCGCTGCTGTGCCGCCGGCTGCAGGCCGGGTTTGATTTGGCGGGGAGGTGGCCGCCCCTCCTTCGCCGCTGCTCACCTGGGCGCCTTGGGGAGCTGTGTCCCGGGGCCAGGCACCTCCCTGCCCACAGGCTTTTATTGGGCCCAACCTCTCACAGCATTTGCATTGAAAGGCAGGTTTGCATTTCAAAGTGCAGGAACCCCAGCGAGCGAGGGGGGCGAATTCAAACCTCCCACCCTGGCTGCAAGGGGGCTGAGGCGGTGGGTGACCCCAGGAAGCACCAAGGACCCTGCGTACCCTCTGCTGTCACCACCCCACAGCTGTTCCCTTGCCACCGGCCACGGTCTCTTTGTACCAGCTGGCTTTGGGGACACCCAGGCATCATGAGGGTGCTCCAGGGGAGCCCACCCCATCCCCATAGACATCCATACTCCAGGAGCAGGGTGTCTTGGGCTGAGCCCTTGCATTAAAATCTGGCTGCAGGCAGGCGATAAGCTGAACTGTGCCTGCCATCGGGCCCCATCCCCACACAGGGGGACACCGAACCCTAGCTCGGGGGTGGTGTTTTCCCATGCCAGGAGCAGCATCTGCCTGATCTGGGGGCTGTGGGAAGGGAAAGCTCTGGGTCTCTCTGCATTTACTCCATCTGAGGGCAAAACTACCCCTCCAATCCCTATAGCAAAGCTCAACCTGGCCCCAGAGAGCAGGACAGATGGACAGACTGAGTGCAGGGAAAACGTCCCCCCATAGACCCAATGGGGAGCCTCTGGGCTCCAACACGGCTTGAAGGGGCTTGCGACTCTGTAGCAAGAGGAGTTTCTCTCCTATTTTCTCTCTTAGAGAAGCAAAAGCATCTCCATGTGTTTTCTAATAAGGAAAACCAAGCAGAAACAGGACTCTGGTGAAACCGTGTCTGCCTGCAAGGTAGGAGGTGGCCACTGGCCAGAAACATCCCCCTGCAGAGATCACCCACTGCCAGGTCAGACATAACTCCGCTCTGGAGAGGGATGAGGGACCAAGGACCAACTCTGTGCTATCCAGGCCAGAAACCCCCATCATCTGCAGCAGGGAGCTTCCTCCCCACCAATGTCCCCCTCCCCACCAGTGTCACACTCTGGCTGTGCTGGTCACCACCACATAGTCACAGTTGTCATCTGCTGGCTTTTTCTCCTCAAACCAAAGCCCAGCCCTGCAGAGTCTCCAGGAGGGGGTTCTGTCACCTCCACAGGGCCTTTTCCTCTGCATCAGCCCCTTCCTTTGCTGGAAACGGGAGCAGGGTGAGGACTGGTTGGTCTTCATCCTCCCAGGACAGAAACAGCCTGGAATTTGACAAAAAGGAACAGAAAAGAAAGAAAAAAAAACCCAAACAAACCAAAACAACCAGAAAAAAAAGATATTTAGGATGAAATTCAGAGGAGGGAATAAAAGAAGAGGTTTTCATAACTTTTTTCTGATATGAACCTGGGAAGTGTTTCCAGTGTGGGATTGCCTCCCAGATTTGTGGTGTTAAAAGGAAAATAGTAACAAAACCAGCAAAGGCTCTCTGACTTGAACAGCTCAGTGCATTTGATGCATGGCCACTTCTTGCCTTCCCCCTCTGCAGCTGGTGGCAGATGTCCCCAGCATTAGCCGGTGGGTGGGGGACAGCCCCCAGCCACCAGTGCTCCCCAAGACCCCGCTCGCTGCCACACCAGCCCTTCATTCCTGTGGCATCCTGAGCTCTCCTGTGTCCATGGAGGGATCAGGATGTCCCCAGGCCCCTGCAGCGCTCCTGTCATGTTTGCTCAAGGTGGACTTTGGGAGAGCTCGCAGTACCCCACAGCCAGGCCAGGCTGGAGCTGTTCCCACCCTGTGCTGGGGCCATAACAGGGCAGCACCCCCAGCTCGGGAGCCGTGGGCCACAGTGGCTCTGCATCAGTCCTGGGCACCTCGTTCCATTGCTCCAGCCCCAATTCTGTCTGAAATTGGGTGAAAATATGGCATGTCATTAAAAATGTGACAAATATGGCATGGTAAGCCCCTGTGCCACATACACTCCCTGCAAGGAGTTGGGGGGATGAGCCAAGATGAGATCAGAGGGGAATAGTAAGAGGTAGGGGACCTGGCTTGCAAGAAGGGAGCAGAGTAAAACACCAGCAATGGGAAATCACCTCCAGAACTGACATCACCTGGGCTCTGCCTCCTGAGACCTGACACGGCCAGAGGTACCATGAGAGGTGAGCGATTTGCAGCATCCTCCTTTCCCCTCCCTGTGCCACCCCCAGCGTCCCCAGCCCCTTGCCTAGCCTTGTCCCAGCTCCCTCCCTCATGACAAAGGTGACCATCCCACCCAGTGGTGATCCCAACTCATGCCGCAGTGCAGATTGATGTCCCATATAACCCCATCTATTTTTTTTTCCCCAAGGTCTCAGTACAGCCATGGCTTTGTTTGAACAAGAGAGCCAAAGCCTCCTTCCTCTTCCTCCTCCTCCTACTAGCAAATTGACTCTGGCTTAGGGAGTGGGAAAAAAAGAAGAAAATCCCCCCCAAGCAGATGGTGGGAGGTGTGGAGGGATGCAGGTGGCTGCTGGGTCCCACCCCAGGGGTGGCTGCATTTCAGGGACGGGGGATGCTGGGGTTGTTCCTGCCATTGGTTGCTTCCTGCAGACAGTGATGGGCAGCCCGGGGCCCCCTTTGTCTTTTCCCAGCCCATAGAGCCAAGGCCAAGGGCTCAGGCAGCTGCTGGGGACCGAGGGGTTCAGGGGTCCAGGGGCAGCACCCCACACCTGCATCCTCCCCACAGCAGGTGAAGGGCTGGTGGGGCACAGCATCGCCAGGTGCCTGCTAACAGCCATGCCATGAGCTCTGTCAGTGCAGGGAGAAGGGGGCAGGGGAAGACAATTGGGCCATAAAAATCCACCCATGATAACTTCCCTCTTTTCCTTTCCTTTGGCCTGTTTATTGCTGGTGAGGATTATGGCTGGGGGAAGGT
>NW_010209777.1:3851-4431 GCF_000695765.1 Mesitornis unicolor | reverse complement strand
GGGGAAAGAGCCAGGCGAGGAGCCCTCCGTGGGGTCCCTGAGGAGCACCCCAGCTGCTAGACTGGGGCTGAAGGGTGCTGCTGGGGACCCCCAATGCACCAGGATGCTATCTGCAGTGGGGTCTCACAGGTGAGCAGGGTCTGCCAGAGCCCTCGGTGATCCCCAGCTGAATGAAAGGAGGTGGGAGTTACCCTCTCCATCGACCCCAGAGACCCTCAGCACCAAACCCAGCCTGGGGAGCTTCCTCTGGTCCTCCAGACCCGAGGCTCCCGGTGGAAACCAGGCTGATGCAGTGGAGAGGGTGAGCAGCCAGGGTTCCCCACCACTCCCTGGGACTCGGCGCTGCTATCTGTGATCGAGTGATGCCATCTCCTGGAAGCAGAAAGGTTGGAGAAGGGAGGGCTGGGAGGTCCCAAGGGCCAGGCTTCAGGCAGTTATCAGAGATGGAGTAGATTTGCAGAGCAGAGCACCACCCCACCACTTCCTCCTCCCATGGGGAAGGCATTCATCCTGGGAAACCAAACCCTGCCTTGTCCCCCCGCTTGCTCTGAAGCCACACCATGGTTTCAGACGGAGAGGG
>NW_010209777.1:0-3775 GCF_000695765.1 Mesitornis unicolor | reverse complement strand
TGGGCCAATGCCTGCCCCATGCCCCCCAGCCCTCGCTGCTCCCAAAGGCAAACCTGTGGCCTCAGACCAGCATGTCACAGAGCTACATGGCCACACACATCCCCCCAGCCCAGCCACCACCTTCGTCCCATTCCCAGCTTTTTCTGCCTCTCTCCTGCTGCAGAAGGAAAGGGGAGAGCAGAGCTTGGCTCCTATGCATCATTCCTGCCCTACACACTTGGAGTGGCATCCCAGAGAGCAGTGGAGGGATGGTGCAAGCACAGCCGCCCCACCAAATGCCCTAAGAACATCCCCTGCTCTCTGGCAATGGAGACTTCAGTGCAACTTTCTTACAGGGGACACCCTCCATCAGTCCCCTGCAGACTCCTGTGTGCCCCTTGGCTTTTCCCAGATGCCTGAACTGGGCCTCTGTGGACACTTGCGGGAATGGGGTTTCTGCAGAGTTGGTCTCCAGAGAGATGGGAGCTGGACTGGGATAGCCCAAATGGATGTGCTGTGGCACTGCTGTACAGACCCCCCTCCCCTCTTGCTCTGTGTTGTTCTTCAGGATTTTGATCAGCATTCCTGGCAAAATGCAAATGCAACAAATCTTGGGACTATCCTCAAGAGGGCACTGGGGACAGGGACACTCGCTGCATCTCTCATTGCTTTCCATCGAGTGCAGGGCCCCTGCTCTCACCAAGCTGGTGGTGTGATTCCCTCTGCACTAGCACAGAGCTGGGTGCTTGCCGTGCAGCGATGGGTGCTGGCCACGGCTCGCCCACCCAGCCTGCGACAGGAGACACAGGGTCCCCCCCAGCCTGCGACAGGAGACACAGGGTCCTGAAGGTGGCCAGGGCCTGGTGGGGAGCATCCTGGCCACACTTGGCTCCTTCACCACATTTCAGGCACTGCGTAAGCAGAGGGTTAACGATTCCCACGTTAAGTGGCTGCAGATGTGTGGGAAAGTCTGGGGCGACCGGACGGCATCGCTATTAGTATTCACCCAGGAGCCTGCCGCTGCCTCCCGGGGCTCTGTGGAGCACATTTAATACCGAGGCTCGTCATGGGGGTTAGAAAGAGGGTGTGGGATGGGGGCGGAAAGGCCCTGAGGTGGGGAAAGGCAGTGGGCTAGCATCCTCTGCCGCTGGCTAGTGCCTCCTCCAAGCACCCAAACTCAGGGCAACAGGGGGCAGGTCAGCATCTGTAGGGACACAGCACCATATGATGTATGGCTCAGTGCTGCCTTCTGACACCATCATTGCCCTGTGGTGCCTGTGGCTGGAATTCACGGTGGTGCAGGATGCTTCCCAGCCCAGGATGCTCCCCAGTGCATTGTGCTCCGCCATATGGTCACTCTTCAGGGAGCTCAGCATTTTCTGCCTCCCTGGCAAAGCAAGACCATGCATGGGGTAGCAGTTCCTCCAGAGGCCAGGGCAGAGCCCTGGAAAGGGCTGGATGGGGCTCCGTGCAGCTCTTCCCAGGGCCCAAGAGCTGGATCCAGCCAGGAGCAAGGGCTGACAGCTGCCGTGATGGACAGGTTGCCCAGATGTGCTGCCATGCTCCTCTGCTGTGGTTTGTGGTTCACCACCACATCAGAGCGATGCTGAAATGCCTGGGCTGACTTGAAGCTGATAGAGGCTTGGAAGAATCAAAGCCACGGGAGAATCTGGGCCTCATTAAAGCTTCAGAGAAGCAGGAAAGGCTGACATCTGCTACTTTTTTCCTACCTGCCTCTCACCTGCTGGCACATGGGACCTGTTGCTGACTCCAGTATGGCCACTCCCACCATCATGTCAGGTTGCCTGGCTCTGATGTCTCTTCTCCACATCAGGACCAGAATAAGGGCTTTTCCCCATGGTCCCAGCTGCACCTGGGATGGGGCAGGAGGTTGGAAAGCTGGTTTGATCCACGTGATGCCAGAGCAATTCAAATACCCTGGAATGTCCCTATCCCTGTGGCTGCTATCCCCACCAGAAATGCTGCACTCCATGACCCCAAGCCCTTGCTAGCACTTAATGATGCTCATTGATGCTGGAAATCGCAGCCCAGAGCGGCTCTGGCAGCCCACACTGCAGCTGCCCCAGCCCTGGGGGAATCACTAAGTCCTGCAAGTGCCACAAATAGAGGCGAGCAATGAAGTGGGGATGAGGCAGAGGTAGCTGAGCTGCTCCCCTCCGCCCACACTCTTGCACAAGTGAGTCCCTATGGCTCCATTGCTTCCTTTGAGTTGGCCTTTCCCAGGAGCTGCTGTAACCCCGACACGCTGTTCCTAAACAAAGCGTGCAGTCCCGGGTGCTCTGTGGGGACGCACAGTGCAGGATGCCATGTGCTTGCCGGGATGCTGTGGGCTCTCCAGGGCTCTCCCAGTATCCCAAAACAACGAAGCAGGGAGAGCCCTTTGCAGACTTCTCCTGGGAGAGGGTTTTGTTTGCCCAGGTTGTTCCTGCTCTCAGCCTGGGAATGGGCATTGGAGGCAACTGTTTGCAAGGAGGAGAGGGGTTGAATATGTCCCACCTCAGGAGCAGGATGCTCTGCCCTCCAGCATGGACCGTGCTGGTTTTTCCACCCTCTGCTCACCCCAGGATGCTGGGCCATGGACTCCTGGTCAAGCCCACTCTCAGAGCCTGCCTGTGGGGTTTGACATGCAGCATGGACACGGGCACCCGAGGGCTGCACGCTGGTGGTCTCAGGACTTGGGAAAGCACCGGCTCCCAGAGCTCGTCCCCGGAGCACGGGGCCCAGCAGGATTGCACCAGTGGGTTTCTCCCTCTCCTCTGCCGAGCTATTCCCAGCAGCTCACATATCCCCACACAGGGATCTGTCAGACATGTCTTCATCCCTTGGGAAAAGTGTCGGGAAGAGCCATGTGCACAGCACGTCCCATTTGCCGCCTGCTCCCCATATGAGCCGCTCTCATGCTTGCCGGCTCCTCTTCTGCGCAACAGACTGCATTGAATCTGGGGGGCTGCTGGAGCTTCCCAATATGTGGCCGCCCCCTCATCTGCAGTCAGGGATCTTGGCCAGCCTGGTGCAAGGGAGCAGCCATCACCAGTCATCATTTTCATCAGTGCAAAGAAAACACAGAGATAATGGGTGATAAGTGGCAATCTCTTGGGCTGGTCCAGCCAGGGAATCATTAGCTGTGTCCATTGTGCAGGCGTTCATTAACAAGGCAGGAGAAGATGAGTTTGCCTTGCAAACAAGCCAGGAACACAGATTTCAGTGGTGTTGTCTTTATGGGAAGGGCTTTTTCATTCTTGGAAAAGAAAAAAAAAGAAAGATAGATATCTTTTCAGGGCGCTCACATTTGTCAGCATAGCCAGTGGAGTTTTGCAATTTTTATTGTTTGGATCAGGCAAAAGCACATTCCCAAGATGGAAATGGTGGCAAGAACTGATGGGTCAAAAGATAGATTTGATCCAAAGAGCTTCTGCACCTTGTTACAGTGCCGAAACAAATTGCAAAAAATCCCCATTATGACTACAATGTTTTGTCTATCGAGAGATTTTTGGAAACTTCATTTGAACTCATCAAGGTGTGGGGAGGATTTAAAGCAGGTTCATTAGTCGGCTTCCACCCCCCAGGGCAGGAGGGGTGTAGGACATCTGAGATGATGGCAGGGCTGCAGTGGAAACAGGACCTCCTGCCGCCCCTCCTGGCTCCACGCCCCTCAGCAGCCCAAACAGCTCCGGGACCCCAACCAAACCCACCCTCTGCTGTAGCATCCCAGTTGCACAAGACCTTTTATTCCCCTTTCCAGAAAAATAAACCCCAGGACTGGAAGGGTGCGTTG
>NW_010209776.1:80802-100552 GCF_000695765.1 Mesitornis unicolor | reverse complement strand
GGGCGGGCGGAGGGGAGGCCCCGCCCCGCGCGGCGGCCGGTCCATTACACAAGCGTGGGGCGGGGCCTTCGCCCCTCGCCCGCCGCAGCCTCCGCCTCTCCCCGTCTTCGTCGGGTTAAGGGTCTCCCGCCGATGGCGGCTGAGGCTTCCAGGAGGGGGGCTTGACCCTGTGAGGAGACGGCAACGGCGGTGCGGAGGGAGGAAGAGGAGGGGTCGTCGCGACAAGATGAGCGGGGGCTGAGGAGACCGTTGGCCCGCCGCGGGTGGGTTCTGTGGGACCAGCGGAAGGAGGAAGTCCTGTGGAGTGCTGCACAGGGCGGTGGTGCTTCCTCGTTCCTGTGCAGCAGGCCCTTCCGCCTCTGTATCTGTATCTTAAAGTAAACAGACCTCTAGAAAGCATTTCCCCTCCCCAAATATAATCTGAAGGAAGCCAGTTAGCCAGTGTGTGATTTGAACCGTTAGCAGCCTTGAACCCCACTCTGTTCTGTTTTCTGTAGGAGTAGCACCTTTTCTTGTGTGTACAGGCAGCAGTGTTGTGTCACGATTCATTGCGTGTCAGTTTGTGGAGCGCTGCCCTGCTCCATGCCAGCAAGTGGAGGGCCAAGCCCTGGACATCTCCGCCTGGAGGAAATTTATGACCAGGGGTTTTGTTTGTTTGTGTGTAGTGCAGAGGGTCAAATTCCAAGCATCTTGCAATGTTTGGGGTCAAAATTGCAAGCATTTGGAGACTTGGATCCCTCAGCTCAGGTTCCCAGAGATATTTAGGTTTTTTAATTCTCAGTTTTATTAGTGTGAACACCTAAACAGCAGATTATTTGAGGCTTGCTTATTTAGACACCAAGCTCAGATGAAGGAATTTCAGAGTGCAGAGCTTTACTCCTGGTTAGTATATGGTTATAATTTACAGGCTGACTTACTGTGCTAAGATCTTGCAGACAGCAGTCTCTTGAACATAGGAGCAGTCATAAACTACAACCTCAGTTTCTGGATATGAAATACAGCATGTTTAAGTGTATCATTATTTTATTTAAGTCTTAATGGGTTTGCATATAATAACCTTTGCAAAATGCCTGCGTTAGTACCATATAAAGAGAGCTGAGTGAAGCAGCGGCATTTAAATTCACCCTGATATGGAAATGGTGACATAATTATAGAAGTAGCAGAATTGATCTGTGAGGCAGATAGTTTCTGTCTGAATCACAATCTTTCCATGCCACCAGCCCCTTCTGAGACACCACTGTCCTTCTCTGGTCCTTCGGCATTGGTAACATCCCACAGGGGAATTAATTCACGTGCCCCTTGTGTGCGGCAATTCCTTTTCACTGGTAAATGGTGGTGGAAGGTCTGAGAGCACCGGCTCCTTGCGCAGCCGGTTGGCAGAGGTGCTTAGAGCGGTCAGCTGCTATATTTGACAGGTATCTTTGCGGTGCCACCTGGTTACTTGCTGACCAGAAAAGTGACAGATTTCAAAAGATGTTGAGTCAGTCTCCTGAGAAGAGCTGTTCATCACAGGCCACATTACATGGAAAGGGGTAGCTAAGAGGTCTAAGAAGTAACACACAGGGTGTTGGGAAGGAGGGTTAAAGACCCCAGTCTCCATTGCATGGATGTCTTTGGTATTTGGGACCAGATGGAGTTAGAGAGAGCAGCAGAGTCTTCATGCACAGTTGAGAAAATGATGCAGAAAAAAAGGAGCTAAGATTCAAGAGGTAATGCAAATGTTTTTAGAATAGAAAGAGTCCACATTAGAAGAGTGGGCTTTATGTAAATAAATTTGCAGCCAGGCTATGTATGCCTTAAATTAAAACATGTTTATTTATATATGCTATGTATATATTAATACAAGTTAAAAAAAGAAACAGTGGGAAAAAGCTGATAGGTGAACACCATAAAGTCTGCCATCACATATGCTCTCTTGAAGGGGAGCATCATCCCCATGGTATTAAAATCGGTATTAAAGTGTCTCAATGATACAGTATTTGGAATATCAGAAACTTTGTGGGAGTTCAGCTATTGTAGAGAGAGGCTACAGATGGCATAGAGAGGACAAAGTGACTTGCATGTGCATGAAGTGGAATACTTTTTGTTAAAGAGGAAATAACTAGTTTGGGAAGTAACACAGGATCTCATGAATTGATGTTCTAGGCCTATATAGGAAGAGCAGAGATTAGAGCTGTATGACTGTCACCCCAACCAAGATGTGGACAACGACTGTCACATATTAAGGGAGAGTAGAGAAACTACAAAAGTAGGAACTACAATGATAACGGAGGCTTCAGTTGCCCCCAGGTAGATCGTGTCATGCTCCAACATGAGATTTGCCCAGGGACTAACTTTTTTGATGCCAAAAAACCTGCTTCCTAGGTGTAGCTTGTAAGGGTACTCTGTGGGTAGCAACTCTGGACAAGGTCCTGGCCAGCAAGAATTAAGTTCAGAATTTTCTGTTAAAAAAACCAGCCAGCTATGATGTGACAGGGATCATTTGATCTTTTGAGGTCCCTTCCAATCCCTAACGTTCTGTGATTCTGTGATAGTGTACTTAGACTCAATGTTGCTTCAGGAGCAGTGAAGCTAAAGGTTGCTGTGGCAGTGTTTAATTTTCCAACGTAAATCTTCAAAAAGCAAGGAGAAAAAAAAGAATAAAATGGTGAGAGGCAGCCAAAAGTGTAAAATACTTGCAGGTGGCCTGTAATTCTTCAAAGACACTGTAGTGAAGGCTCAAAGCTATTGCATGGCATCTGTCAGAAATACCAAAAAAGCAGAGCAGGCTGACACACAAAGTAGAGATGCTCAGTAGAAGTAAAAAGACATCTTTCAAAAAGTTAAAGCTTTGCCTCCAAATGGGAAGGGTGGAAAAGAACATAAAATCTGTGTTAAACTCAGTAAGCTATGCCAAAAAATCTTGAAACAAGTTGCTAAAGTCATGAAAACAATCAGTAAATCCTCTTTGATACACATCAAAAGCAGGAAGCCTTCTGGTAAGTGATCCGTGTGTAGAAGGAGTGCTCGAGGAAGATAAAGTCATAGCAGAAGAGTGAAACAAAATTCTTTGAGCCTTGCTTCACTGAGAAGGAGTTTAAGGAGATTCCCTTGCAGGACAATTTTTCTTTTTTTTAAGGAGTGAGCACACTGGGGGATTTCTCCCAAACTGAAGAGTGTAAGAGAGGATAGCAGAATGAACTGTTGGGAAGGATGAAGTAGATGGCAGGAGGTCATACTTGTTGAAGAGTTTTGAAAGAACTTAAAATATTAAATTGCCAGTACATTACCTGTTGTGTGTAACTTGCTGTGTAGCCCTGCCTTGGTGCTCCAGGAACAGAAGGTTTCTGGGGAGACCAAGAACTCCATGGTAGTAATTTATGTTTGTTTGTTTGCCAGGGATTGGTGAATGGAATTAGTGAACATGGATGTAAATGTGATACGTTGACAAAGACTAGGCCTGACTTGTGTTGAGGAGGAGTTGTGCATCACGAGTCTTCTGGAGTCTTCTGGAGCTCTCTAAAGGCACTGCTGAGCGGTTGGTGAGGTATGGTTGATACAGTCCTTCTTAAAGCAGGGCCAGTTTCAAAGCAGGATCAGAGTGCTCTGGGTTGTGGGGTCATGATCAGTTTGGTCACAAAATCACAGATGAAAGGAGGTTGCTGGTTGTTCCCCTCCAGAGTCTGCTCAGGGTCTGTGCCATTCAGCAGATGGAGAAAGGGACAGATGGTGATGTGACAGGTTTGCTGGTTGTATTAACTATTCAGAGCAGTAAAATCCCAAATGCTGAACTGCAAGGCCTGCAGCGGGATCTCATATTGAAAGTCCAGACGTAAGTTTGGAAATGAAATTCAGTACAGACCAATGTAAGTGTAATGCACATGGAAGGGAATGCAGTCTTAACTTTCTGTACACAAGGATGAAGTTTGAACTGACTTTTTCCTCAGGAAAAGGTCATACAACACAGATAATCCTATGAAAAAATAAGCTCTATGCCCAGAAGTGTATAAGAAAGGAGAGGGCAGGTTCGGAAGGAGTGTGAAAAAGAAATAGAGAACACCATCATGCCACTATAAGTCCATGTTGCTCCCGTCTCCTGAATACTGTTAACAATTTTTATTCCCTCATCTCAAAAAGGATGTAGTGAAAGTTGATGAAGCTACAGAGAAGGGCATCAAAGACCAAGGGTATGAAAAAGCTTTTGTGAAAGAGTAAGTAGATTGGAAAAGAAGTGACTGAAGAGAGTGTGGGGGTGTTCTTTAAAATCATTAGTGAAATGAATAAAAATGAATAGATAATAGTACTGATAAGATAAACTAAAACAACAGGAGGTGTTTATCCTGCATTACATAAATCGTGGTGCTCATGGCCGCTGCTTCTATGCCAGGAGTTTCCGTAGGTTCCAGAGTGATTAGATGGTCTGTGGGAGAGAAACTTGCTGTGCAACTTAGCAGTAAGAACACTTCAGTATCAAATTTTGGGCACTGACTGCCCACAAAGGATTACTGCAGTTACTGGCTGATCAAGAATTGTTGCTGAAAACAAATAGAAACCTTCTCCACTGAGAAGCATAAGCCATGGTCCATTTGCAGGTAATATAGAGAAGCAAGACCGTGTATTGCCTTTTGTTGTATAAATCTCATGGCATAAGATCTTGCGAAACTTCCAGCAAAAAATGTTTTTATGGTGATCCTGTTTAATCTGTGCTTGTTACACTTGGACTTATTAACCTGACATAAGTTACAGTCAGGTTAAGTGCATCCTGTATGCATTTAACACTTCATGGGAGTGGTACCCCAGCAAAATCCCTCTGGTGTTTGCATGATTAGTACCTCAACTTCTGTTTTGTGGACCTTACATTGAAAGTCATGGTCCATTTGTAGGTAAAGAAGTAAAACTGATCACGTGTTACTCTTATCTCTGTGACTTGTTTGTAAAGATTGCCCCTTTGAAACTTGATTCTTCAAAGACCAACAATGATTGTGATATTGAGGGCATAAACCATAAGGTAGTGTTTGCAGAAGTTTTATTATAGCTTATGCTGCTATAAATTGCAATCAGTGTAAAACATTTTCTGGTTTGTCCTTTGAAATGACAAGTGCAAAAAGCAAAACAACAGACAAGCAAGTCAAAAAGATTCTGGGTACAGTGAATGAGAGGAACAAGTTTATTAAGTTGCCTATTCCTCATGTATGAATAACATTATGGAAAAAAGAATTCTGTAATTAATTTCCCATTGGGTTTTTTTAGAAGTTTTGTTGGAACTGTATGCAGGTTCTTCCTTATATTGACTATGTGCGAACTCTTGTGTTAAGATTAAAATAGCCAGTAAGGAAAACTGGTATCCACAATTAACAGTTATTAACAGTTAGTGAAAGGAAACGCGTCTTAACAGTTGAGTTTAATGTGTGCATGCATATATATATGTATATGGACACATACATATCTACAGATATATAAAAATATAAAATTGAATGTTTTGTATATAGCATCATTAATACATTGTACAGCACACATTTCTTACTGATAGACTGTAAAACAGTTTCAAAACTTGCTCTTTCAGTTAGTGTCAGATATGATTTCAGTTTCTTGGAAGTTGATGAAAAATTACTGGGGTTTTTTTGTATGAGCTAGGGAGGAAAGAAAGAAGTGGTAAGCATTAAAGAAATGTTTGGTTTCTTAATATGTAGTATTCTGCAAGTCCGGCTTTATGTATGCTGGAAATCTTCTGAGCCCTGTGTTTGCCTGAGGGCAGACTGCGACAAATGTACAGCAGTCTTTAGTACAAGGCAGACGTTTTGTCTTGCTGCAGCTTGGACACAGGCATCCAGGAGCATATCTGCCTGTGTGTGACATGTTGTTTCACCCAAGGTACAGAACTAAATTCTAAATTTAAATTATTTTAACATGTGATTGTTGTTTTATAGGTTGCTAGCTTTCAATATAAGCTTGGAAGTAATGATTTCCATGTTCTTGCCCCTTAAAGAGTAGGGCAGATTATGGTTTGATAGTTTTTCAGCTAATCTTTACAGGTTTGGTTTGTAGCCCACAGCATGTCTGGTGTTAGAAATGGAGTTAGGCTGTGGCAAAATCAAAAGTATTTACATTTGTCCTTTAGTTTGAACTGCAGGTGACAGTGGGTGTTGTGTAACCATTTCCCTTTTGTTGTAAAATTATTGTAAGTAGTTTTTAATTTAAAGACTTATATGCTTAATATCGATACAGCACAAAAGAAGGAAGTATTGCTTACCGTTTGTTTTTAGAAAGTCTGAAAGTGTGGTTAAGTTCTGCTTTTTGGTGTGCACGAAGGGATAAATGTGACTTAATGGGCTTGATGAGTGCACAAAAGACTAAGTCTGTACTGTAATATTGCAATTGGTATTGGACGTTGCTTGATAGCGTTACAGGCAAACCTCTTACAGCTTTATCTAAGCAAGATAATCCCTTAATTCTTTAATACGTTCAAGTACCAATAAGTTTAGGTCTTTATCTCCATTTCATGCCTATATATAAGATGCATTTGGTGCATGATGTGGGCTTTTGGCTTTTGGTGCACAGGCTGTTCTTTTAAGGTGTTTCATTGAATTGTGTGAATGTGTTTTATATGCAACTGAGAGGTGAATCCAGTGGAAAATACTAAACTATTGTGGATGTGGAATATAAAGTTGTAAAATCAAAATCAATCACCCTTAACCCCCAGACATGCTCCAAAATTTTGACAGCATCTTATAAAGTTTATCTTAAACAAAAGAAATTCCACAGTAAAAAAAATAGTGGAATAGGAGACTAACGTTTTTAAATTACTGAGAACTTTCCTGCAGGATCTGAAATCCCAACAATGTTACATGAAAAAGCTGAAAGCAAAACTTAAGGATAAAACTGAAACCAAATAGAAACAAAAGTGAAACCGACTCCATTGGTTTTCATTTCCCAGCTGGCAAAAATGAAAGAATAAACACAGCAATGAAGCACGAGAGGTGGACTTGAAAAATTATTTCAGTTTTGTTATTTATTTAATCAGCTGGTAAATTTGACTTCTGCATGGCAGTACTTCTTTAGCAGACTACACAGGGAGTAGGAGTTGCTCTTCTTGGTTTATCAGAAGACCACTTTTCCCACCCGGTGGTCTGGGCGGTGGCCTTGCAGTACGGGAAGTGGCGTCGTCTTCAGTCACAGAAGTAACGTTTTGAAATGCTGTGACAATGTGTGCAGAAAGTATAGTGGAAGTGATGACATCCAGTGTGGTGAAAGCAAGTCGTTCTGCTGGTAGGTGCGCTTGAAATGTATTCATTTTGAGATGTGAATCGCTAATAGGATCAGATATAAAATATGTAGTGGGCCTTTTTTTGCTACCTCCACCATTGGGATTGTCCACTTAGATCTGGGTCAGATCAAGAGAAACCAAAAGATTGTCTCATGTCAGCTTTACTGATGACATGAAATGACTGTGAGTGGTTTCACTCCATTTCCACAGATCAGTCAGCAGCTGGAAAGTCCTTTTTAACCTTGAGAACTAGCTGGTAAATCAAGTCAGAAGATGGCCAAACACTGGGTGGCTGTAGAATCTCAAATGAATATCCTTCTCATACATAGAGACGTGTGCTCCTGGGCTGTATTGACCAAAATGTTGGTTTGGTGTTGAGGAGAAGCATGGACAATCACTGCTGAAGCTATACTCAATTGAAATGAAAGACTTCAGTTCCAGAGGTCTGATTCTCACCCATTTGCAAACATGGCGTTCAAGCATATCAGAACTAGGTTCTTTGGACGCTGAAACTGTTTTGGAGATTTGAGATTGGTGAGGGAAGCTGATGAAGACTAGCTTTGTTTAGTTTAATAATATTTATCCAGCTTAGATGGGAAATGAAGACGAGTTCCGTGGTCTCACTCTAGCTCAGTAGTATTTTAGGAAAATACCAAGATAGAAATAGCTGCTGTAGATGAGAAATTGAGGCTGTCTCTTTGCTGTTGGTCTGTGGTCAACACAAAAACTTCAAATTAAGTGCACATTTTGTAACCAATCCTATTTGCTATTCATATCTCAACATGGGAATGGGTTAAGAAGTTCCTGTATATCCTGTGGCAGTGGAAAGAGTAGCATTTTTATTAAAAGGAGAATTACATCATACCATTTCAACAAGTATGAGAATTAAGCATTTAATACGTAGCACTCTTGAAGTGCAAGCCTTTAAAGTGTATGCACAAAAGAAAGACATTTCTCTTAAATTCTCCAGTCTCAAGCAGTATCTCTGTAGTAACTAATTCAATTTATTTTTTGTGCTCAACACATCTGCTTCTTTCACGGTGCTATTTTGGTAACCGTAAATAAGTGCATGTGACAGACATGTTTCCAGCTCGCAGTGTGGATGATTCAGTGGATTCCAGCCCCCAAGTCTGTGCCTGCAATGGTCTCTCTGTAAAGCAAACGTCTACGTAAGCGGGAAAGTGGTTTTTTATAAATCCAGAATAGAATATACTTTTCTTTAATGCCTTCTCTTGCAAGTAAAGGCAAAACTGCTTTCTTGAAAGGGCTGGTTTTGGTGCTCACTGGGAGGTTAAGCAGAGGTAGTTTATGTCTTTTGGTCTCGGTTCTGGGTGTTGCACTAGTAATTAGAAGTTCGGGTAGCAACAGCGTAGGTGTGGGTTAGCTATTAACTTCAGTGACAGAAACTGCCCTTGCCCAGACAATAAAACGAAAGCTTTAAGCAAATATTAAATCGCACTTTAGTGTAGTGTGCAAATAGTTTTTGCTGTGTGTTGCAGAACAGTGTGTTATACAAACAAAGGTAGCTGTGAGAAACAAGCCCAGTCCGAGCAAGGTGGATTACATCAGGTGCAGGTCATGGCCGGTGAATGTGAAAACTCTTCCTTGAACACATTTCTCAGTGTTAGCTGTCTGGAATAATTTTTCTGCCTCTCTGAGTGCCTCTAAATTGTCATTGTCTTCTGTGCAATCCTGCCTGAGCCTCACAAGCCACCACTGTGGGAGCACAAAGATTAAGAAGTTCTGGTTTATGATGGCTGCTTTTCTTATATATAGCAGCCTATAAAGCACTGACCCTGTACTTAGGCAGAAAAATGCTGGGCAAGACACAGCGATGAAGTCTGCACAGGCTTTGAAAAGCATTTTTGCAATTTAATATCCTGATCTTGCAGATATTTGTATGTGTGTTTTTTCACTGCTTTCAGAGGGCCACATAGGAAAAATGTTGTGCTTGGTAAAAGTTTTAGAGATGTCCTGTAAACCTAGTCACAGAGCACATAAGAGTGCGTTGGTCTAACAGGACCATGGAGAGACTTAAAAAAATGCTGCTTAGTTGCATCAGTATGATAAAAAAAAGTTATTCTTGGTATTTGAGCCTTAAAAGCCTTCTAGCTTTCACTAGGCTGGAAAATTCTTTACAAATCAGGTGTCAAATGCTGACCTTTCTTGACAGCTTTCAAGAATGTGCAGGAGTTGGCTTCTGTGGATAGCGGCTATTATGTGTGGGTATTCAGGAGTGGAGTCGTGTGTGAGCACTTAATTCTGGAATAAAATTGATTTATTGGGGGATAATTGATTTACTGGGAGATAACTGCTCCCCAACACAATTAATCATTCCCTGACAACCATTCCAGCAATTTTCTTGTTGTAAACAAGCCCTTCCCAAACTTGTCTGAGTGAAGTACAGCTCTACTACTGAAAAAAATAGTTAGATATCCCAGGTACTGAAGACAAGTCTTGAGCAACCATCAGACTTAAAACAAAGCTTAAGATGGAAGTAAATCAGGTAAAATTTATGGCTGCAATTGAGACTCATGGAGAAGGTGTCAGGGGAAGACTTTTCTGTAATCACATGCTATTGACTATCACTTACATTGTCATCCTGATGCCACCAAATCTGGCATCTCCATCTTCACTCCAGGCAAGACGTGGGAAACAAACGAAAGAAACCTCCAGGAAACAAAGTATTCCTTTAAAGCTGAAAGTAAAACAATCATTTTGTCTTGTCACCAACGTGCAGGCATTCACGTGTGTGCAGATGATTGTGGTGGTAGGGATGCTGCAGAGATGATCTTTAACAATCTCTTTGTTAGAAGCCAAGTTCCCAGCGGATGCAAGTCACTGCGATGCCAGAGAAGTGGATGGGCCCAGCCACAGGCATGGTGGTGTTCAAGTGGTAATGTTCAACATAGGAGCCAGGGCAAGGAAATTTTGTTGTAGGTGTTGAGAGGTTGATGCATTGTTTCATTATGGCTAAGAGTGCAGAAGCAAAAAAACACCCTTCTGGTTCTGTTGTATTAAAATAAGATGGCTTTTATTCAGTGTACTTCTAGTCTGCAAGTGTGAAGGCTATCTTTAATGAGGCCTGAGATCATTGCAAAATAACAACTCATGTCTTTGCTGCTGAAGGACAATAAGCTTTGCATGAAAACCAAAAGAAAGAGTCTGTTTTGATGTGTAATGTCTGAATCCCAGCCAGGGCATGTTAACACCCTTTGGGTGGAACAGAAGTGATACAGGGCTCTGTATACAGTATGAGTTCCCATTGTACATTTTCCTGGACATGTCTGTCATGCAGTCTGTAATGCTGATTTCAATAGATGCTTGAGGTATTTGCTGCCTTTGTTTTATTTAAGTTTTTCTTTCTTTGCTTGTTTGGGTTTTTTTTCAGGGAATGTTGGGTTGATTTGAGGTGGTTTTCGCTCCTTGTCCCTTGAGAATGCATGGACTTTTCTTCCTTTTACCTTTGTGTGTCTTTCTTGGGCACAGCAGCACGAGAGGAGGACGTGCTGAATGCTTCCCTCCTCCTCCATCTACCTTGCACCTCCATACAGTGCAAGGTGGGCTCAATGTGGCCCCTACCGAGCAGGGGTTTGGGAAACTTGGCTCCATCTCACAGTAGCTTGGGTTCCCAGGTGTTTCACCACTCCACAGAGCTTTCCCCTTCCCAGGCATGCTGCTGTTATAGCCCTGCCATGTTTGGTTTGGGAATGTAGAGTAGCAAGGGAAATACTGCTCGTTGGTTGCCTGTGCAGGTTCGTCCTAATGGCCAGGCCATGTCTTACACCAGTCTGCACAGGACCTGCACCATCCCACCCTTGCCTGCTCTCCAGTTCTTGGCTTTCCAGCCCGCTTTGATGGAGTTTGCTCCTTCCTGCAGGCACCTGAGCAAATGAGATACCACCTTTCCTGCCCACGGTGAGTTGTTTTTCTTGGTGGTGGACAGGAAGGATATAGCATGCTCACTGCATCTTTGCTGCTGCCACCAAAGTGTTAGGAAAGAGCAGGAAAAATACTGCCATTGCTACAGTGTGGATCAAGAGTTATAGCCAACACAGGAGCTGGATCTGTGGAACACAAGGCAAGGGGTGCTCAGTGATAAGCAAATCTGCCAGCGGAGGGGATGTTTTCCCCATCCCTCCCTGTTCAACAGGGCATCATTGACAGACTATTCTTAGGGAACAGAAGAGGCACCATTACCTGCAATTAGAAGACCAGATGAGGTAGGTTTTGCTGCCTAACTGTCCACGAATCCAGAAATTCTCTTATAGGGTTTTAGATGTTCTCTTACTTTGTATCTTGTTTTCAGCACCAAGAGCTTCAGGATTTTATTTTGAACCCTTAACCCTTGCACTTCTGAGAACGGCAATGCCCACTTCTCCTTTACTAATGCTACTTTAATTGCGTGTTTTGCTGTTGGTTCCAAAACATATATGGATATTTGCATAATTTGGAGTTATCATAAAGAAGGCATGCTAATTCTGCATCTGCAGCATGAATGGTAAGATTCTCCTTCTCCTCATGGCAGATGGGATATACACTGGGCAGAGGTCTGTCTCCCTGCTGGCTGCGGGGAGGGGGATTTCAGGTGTCTGAAATTGCAGCAGCTGTGTGAAGTGCAGCTCAGTTGTCTATGTCTCAGTGTCAATCTCACATTTCTGAAGTGTTTCTCAGCAGGTGAGGCTAGCAGGTTTTCTCACCCAGGAAAAGCCTCAGTTCCTCTGATGAACTTGACTTCCAAGCAGGGCTTTGCTCATAGTACGTATGGTTAAATGTGTACGTAACTTTGAAAGGGGCATCCACAGCAGAATAGTTGAAAAAAGTGCTCCTGTATGCAAAATCCTATATGAAGGCAGAGTCCGAGCTGTGACCCAAGGGACAGAATTTTGCTCCAAGTACTGCCCCTTAAAATAAGATCATGTTTCCTTGTATCCTGGAACAGTCTTGGCACAGGAACAAATACAGAACCCAGTTCTCTGAATCCTAAAATTAGCATATGGTCTCATTTCGGCATATCTGTTTGGTCACACAGGATGGTTGATGCTTTTCTGAACTGCAGCAGCACTAGCAAACAAAGGGAATACTTAAAAAGTTTATCGGCAAAGCACAAGTACCAGATAACTTAAAAAAAATATTGTCAGTTCTCTATTTGCAGAGAAAAGAGAAGCAGATACCATGCAGTATTCTGCACAAGTCCTCTGGGGAACAGATGTTTTTTCACAGCTCTGGAGAAAGACTGTGACCTACTTCACAAATGCACCTCGAAGTATCTTATCTCACCGTACCTTCTCACAGCCATTAATAACATTTCCATATACTAGCAGTCTTCTAACTGGGTGCTTCATGATGGGGAAAAAATAATTGCTTTTTCAGATTTTTTTTCTTTACTTCCATAGAAATATATTTTTTTAAATATCCCTAGGCATAAAGTATCTTGTGTTTTTGGGATAACCTTTGTGCCCTTTCAGTTATCTAGATGCTGTCAAAAGGAGTGAAACTGAAGGGAAGAGAACATCTTGTACTGCTCAGATTTAACGCCTGCCATGCTGGTGCTTTCACTTTCTGTCTACAGCTGCAGTAATTCTAGTGAAGAGCTCGTCATTCTCAAAGGTTACACTTTCTGCATGGCAAGAGTGATATCTCTGTCAGGGAAAAGACAGAAGTCAGACTTACTAGAATGTTTTAGCAGAGGGTAGGAAGGACTACAAACAAGCTCTTGAACATTATGGAGTGAAAATATTTATATGTATATATAGATTGCAACCATCACATCTTTTCCAATGTCTCTTTGAAGATTAATAGCTCTTCAGAAGAACTAATATTTTTTTCTAATAGCTCTTTAAAAATAAATAAGTGCTGTGGATTTCCTTCTGAAGAGTCTTTCATAAAGAATCTTAGAAAAATAGGTCTTGCGAAGTGGTATAGAGCTACCTGCTCAATGCCCTTTGTGTGACTACTAAAAAGATTTTCATACCCATGCTTCCCTTTTTTACGCCACTGTGACTCTTCTTTCAGCTGTGTCTGTCACAGAAAGTTGGCTTGCATGTTTCACGCCACGCTGCTGGTGTGATTCCTGTGTAGAAAGCTCATTTTCAAGTGCGCTGTGTGGCAGCAGGAGCAGCTTTATGGACTGGCCTTCTCCCCATCTCTGTGTTCCTGACTGGGTTATGCTGGCTCGGCTTCAGCAGATCCTGTGCTGTCTGCCCTCTGCAGCCTTCTTCCTCTGAGTCACGTCTGCAGGATTAGGACAGTTTATAGCTTGTCGGGGGGTAGCCTCCTCCATGTTTTTGTGGTATCTAGTTGCAAAAAAAAGGCTGAACTGGCTGCAGGAGCGGCATGAATAGTACAGTAAATAAACCTTTGAAAAAGCTCAAAATAATCCCTCCATGAACTGTGACATCACCACATCTGTAAGCCATGCTTCTTGCATGTGGCTTAGCTCCTCACAGGCTCCTGGTGGCCTCCCCTTCCATGCAAGTGCTGTTGAATTGAGTTGGGGTTAGTGTCTCTCTCCTACACTTGATGCCTCTTTGGGAGTAATTTTATTGAAGCCTTAATGTCCATTGATGCATTTAAGCTCCCACCACTGAAGAGGCAGCCGCCCCTGACTACTTCCCCCCCCTTTGTGGTCAAGCAAAAAAGGGAAATTATATTCACAAAGCTACCAGCCTTAAATCATTTGTAGAAGGTACGGATAAAAATTGTGGCTCTTGAGGACTGGCTGCCTTGTTAAGAATGGTAAGTGTTTGTAAAATGAATTTCTGGCACGTAGCCCTGCTTCCGTGTCTAAAATCACAGAATCACAGAATCTCAGGAGTTGGAAGGGACCTTGAAAGATCATCCAGTCCAACCCCCCTGCCAGAGCAGGATCACCTAGACCAGGTCACACAGGAACGCATCCAGGTTGGCCTTGAATGTGTCCAGAGAAGGAGACTCCACAACCTCTCTGGGCAGCCTGTTCCAGTGCTCTGTAACCCTCACAGTAAAAAAGTTTTTCCTCATGTTTGCATGGAACCTCTTTTTTTTTTTACAAGAAAGGAGCTCCTCCTTTCTTGTAGGGCAGAAAACTGCTTCTTGGGTCCCATCTGCATTAGCAGTTGACTGTATTTCTCAGCCATTACTCTTCCCTTCCCCCTCCATGGGACAGTGCTAAACCAGAAGAAAAACCAGACAGTTATTTTCAATGTAGTGCTGGAAAGTTTCACTCCAACATGAGTCTCTAGGAGAGCATTTTCCCTTGCTCTCCTCAAAGAGATACTGGGGTTCAGTAGAGTCCCAAGTTTGAAGCTGTGGTTTAAAAACACAGGAGCTTCATTAGTGGTTTTGGATAAAGGGGTTTCTCTCTGTCCTCAGGTGCTAGTCCCTGCTCCCATGTCAGAGTGCCCTCCCCTCTGGGTTGCACTGTCATGTGTGTCTTTGAGCAGGATAAGAACCATGATCCGAGTTCAAACAGGCAAAAAAAAGCCTTACGGGAAGAGGTGTTGCTAGTAAGCCTGCTAAGTTCCCTCACCTTGTTCACAAAGCTGCCTATGCAGAGAACAGCCTTAGCGTGTGATGAAATTGGGATTGGACCAAAGGGTGGAGGTGATGGAGTGAGAGGTGCTCCTTTGCCAGTGGTGGAGCTGGAGCTGCCCCTTCCCCCTGCAGGTCCAGCCAGCTTGGCTCCTGTCACCTGCCAGCCTGACCCTCTCTGGCCATGGTCTCTCCGGGGCAGAGGCAGGTGGTGCCAAGTGACCCAAGATTGGCATTAAACCATTTTTCTGCCAGTTAACCTGCGTATGAAGGTTCAGGCCGTAAAAGGTAACCAGGCTTCTGGAGAGGTTTGCTTGAGGCAGCCGATAGGTGCCTGTGGCTCAGGAGCTCACGACGGTGGTGAAGCTGATGGGAACTGGATGCCTTGGCAGCCCTGAAAATACTGATAGGAGTCCACTTATCCTGATACAAAAAATGTAGACACCTGCATGTAACTTCTTCTACGTGTAAGTGTGCAGGGGAAGTGCAATGTTAACACTGACCAGGAATGAGTGATAGGGGCATAGGCGCTCCCGGTTTTACAGCCTGCTTCAGATTAAATGTTCTCCTCACAAGGATTGACTGTTTCTGCTTTTTCCTTTCTGCTGGGTAATCACTGGAGAGAGACTGGAGCAAAGGAACTTGGCCTGCCTGCTGTTTTGTATGGCTCACCTTAGTTTCTGGCTTTGTAGGTTTCCTTTATATTTAATGTATTCTGATGGCGTGTGAAGCTGGCTGGATGTTAGGCAATGGACCCTGAAACTTTACGTGCCTTTGCTGCCTATTTTGGAGAATTTCAAAGATCTTTACAAACTTCCACAACTCTTAATGGCAGAAGGTGATTATCCTGCTACTCACTGATGGATGGACTTCAGGTTCTCCCACCTGGAGCCATCAAAATAAGACTCCCAAGTGCACCCATGAACAGACAGAGGCTTAGGGACAGACAGAGGCTACTTTTAAGGCACTGCAGAAGTTGATATTTCTTTTTGTACAAATTAATTGTGCATTTGACAGCTCTGGAGGAGAGATGTGGCACCTTAGTTTCCCACAGACAACTGCTCAGTAGAGTTGACTCAGTATTTTCATCACAAGGATGTTGTTGACATGCAACTGCCAAAAAACCCACTACCTTTTAGCACCGCTGTGGTCAGTGCTGTCCTGCGGCAGAAGGGCCTGGAAGTGTCTTCTGAAGAAGTCAGGCTTTATTTTCTGCTGCATGTGCTCTCAGAGGAGCACAGGATGTGTTTTGATGAGCAGAAGCATCTTGTGCTTGCCCCTCTGTGAAATTGTTTTCCCAGAAAATGCCCACTGTTCCCTCCAGCTGGACATCATTGGGGGTTATTTTTACCTGGGTTTGGTTTTACTTTCAGATAAACAGATCTTGGCAGCCTCTCCTCCCTCCTCACAAGCCAAACCTCTTTTCTTATTACCGCAGATTAATTTGGCTTGCTGTGGGTGATGGATGTGAAGGTGTGTGCTGACAGCTGCAGGTGCTAATCCCAGAGAAGTCCCAGGGTGCCAGAAAGGAGATGAGCATTGCAACATCTGCAGGGGCGCAGCTGAGGAAGCCCCCGGGGACGTGGGAGGGAGGAGGCAACTGGCTCAACCGTGCTGTTTTGAGCAAGACCAGCTTCCTTGTAGTAGCGATGTTGGCAGCTTTCTCCTCTCCTGAAATGTGTTGCTTTTGCACAAAGGCAGCTTCTGTCTCTTCTGCGTTGCCTGTCCTAAGTGGGATTCATTGCTGCTGCCCTCAGGATGACTTTTCTGCCTTCTGACTGATTTTTTCATTCAGATGGGCTTGAAATTTGTCTTAGGGGCTCATTACCCAGAAGACGAGTCCCACTGCTGAATGGGAGCGCTCATTTATTGAATGCTGAAGATGATGCAGAGTGTTCCCAGGAATTGTCTCCAAGCACACAGATACTTAAAGAAGTCTTACAAAGAAATGCATCTAACATGATGATTACATCTACTTGTTTCTTCCTTGACAGACAAACTGAAATTTGCTTGTGTTTTTAGTACATTGCCGGTTGCATGTTTCACCTTTGACCCAGTGTGTAGTGGGGAAGATGATACAGATCTGTCATACACACTCTCCAGCCTGGATGGGAATTGTTGGTGCCAAGTGGGGGGGGTCTGCAGCGATGCAGCCGGCTGCTTGCCACCATCCTGGGGGCTGAAAAAGCTACAGCCGTGTCATCCTCGTCCAGAAAACAGCTTCCCTCTTGCACAGAGAGAGAGTATGCGCAGGGGCTCGGCCACTCTTGGGTTCTAGGGGTGGCTATTTTTTCATGTCTGACATGAACCTGAAGGGGACCTGAGCAGTTGCAAGCGTTTTCTGTGGTATTTTAGAAATTCGTAGTCACTGGAAAAGGCTGCAACTGAAGTGTGAGTGACCAGCTGCACACAGTAGTAAATAAAATACCAGTGTGTTTCTTAAGAGATTAGTGTGAGCATGACTACTGGTAAATTCTCTGAACACATCAAAGAGCCTTATTGTTGCACTCAGGTTTTAATTCCTTATTCATTTCAGGAAATGCATGTCCTCAGAGCAATGAGAGGAAACTTTGAACGTTTTTCTTCCTCTTGTGCTGGGTGTGGGCTTGGTACTGCCTAATTGTTAGTCTGTCTGATGCCTATACTCCCATAGGAAGCAAGAACAAACCCATTTACATTTGTGTCATTGCTGTGTGCTTTCAAATATGTGGCCTGCTCATTTTTTTCTTTCTCTTTTTTTTTTTAAGATCAAAGGTGACAAGAATTGTGGAGCAGAGAAGTTAACAATGATGCAGAGAACACAGATGTGAAGAACAAAGCAGAGAGGAAGGAGCTGAGCCTGGTGCAGAGAGGGAGAGGAGAAGAAGCCTAAATGCAAGTACTTGAACATGGAAATGATGGGTTGCAGGCTGCTTAATAGGAGTTTAATACAATGCTTTAATCTGCATCTAGTGCTGGTTGGTGCTTCCAGAGCAGTGCCTGTGATAGGTTAATCTTTTTAAAATTTTCTGCCTCGAGTTCAAGACTTTGGACTCTTTATGTCAATAATTTACAGCTCTGAACAGGGAAGTGGCATCAGGGTCACGTGTGTGTGAGTGTGAGAGAGAGAGAAAAAAGAAGCCAGTTTGAGTCGTAACAATACAGTATGGCATGGTGCAGCTGGGAGGGATGTAAATCACTCACTTCCTTCCTAAGCAGTATCGAAATGTAAAATAGCAGCTAAAAAATCCATGGCTGGGTTGATCAGAGAAAGCTAGAGGGAGAAGGTCAAACTACTCAGCCAGAACCAGAGTGATCTGATAAATTGTTGTGATGTAAAATGTATTTTTCATAATTTAGTCAAGTTTATGGGACAGAAGCAGCCATTTGAAAGCACTCTTATTAGAAGGTGCATCATTTTAGCTAGTACAGTGCTATGCCTCCTGCATGTGAATTTTTCTGGTTATATTTTTTTCTTGGCAAAATGTGTAAATGCAGGTACGTGGGCCAAAAAGAGGTCTTTTCAGGAAGTGTAATTATTTGCTCTTAGGGTAGGCTCCTACACAGTTCTAAAGTCACTGTTATATTTGTAATTGATGCCTGCAAAGCTTTAATAAGTCTGTACTGTGCAGAGATGGGGGAGCTGCCTGGAAAACAATAACCTTGTCCCTTGTTCCCTGCAGCTCCTTCCTGGGTGGGTGACAATGCCTGTCGAAAGGATGCGGATGCGCCCCTGGCTGGAAGAGCAAATCAACTCTAACACGATACCGGGGCTGAAATGGCTAAATAAGGTAAGGGGGGGGTGCATGCACACGTTTGTATATGTGGACTGAAGAGGGACTTGATAGCAGTGCCTGAGGTTTGGATAGGTAAATCAGCTCATTCCTGGTTTTCAAAGGGGTGACATGGGGAGGAAGGGCAAAGCTGAATCCTTCCTGCTCAACCTGTTCCTCCAGCCTCGCCTGCCAGATCTGAGACACCCTGCTCTGGCCTGGTGGATTTGTGGCTCCTTTGAAAGCATTTTACAACTCTTTGTTGCGTTTCTGAAGAATTCGCTAGGTTGTTTTTTTTCAAGCTGGGAACAAATTGCTCACAAAGTAACATCAGAGAGATGTGAACAAAATGCTTTCCTGAGGTGGAAAGCTATATTCTGTGTTAAACTCTGGGTTGAAGCAGCGATCTCCTCTTCCAGACTTGCGTGACTTCTCTGATGTTTCTCAGTCTGGGAGAAAACAGGGTAACTTTTCCTGTGCCAGACCCGAACCTAATATTCCTTGTCCTGAGCTTTTATGAGAACTCTAGACGCTTCGGGAGCACAATTGCGGGCTCCAAAATGTCAGCACACAATTTGTTTTTTCCTTAATTGGCTCAATAAAACTGAGGAGTGTATTTGAGACCTTGAACAGTAATAAACCCTGGAAATATTGCATGCATTCTGCAGTATGCGGAGGAGTGATTCACCACACAGAAAAGCATGAAGCAGTTTTGGCAGTAAAAGGCTACTTTATTATCAAAATGGGAGGAAATGCACAAAATTGAGTTTAGAAACATAGAAACTGCCACTCTGGTTAAGACACAAATTCAGTTAATCTGGTATCTTACCTATAGTAGTAGCTGTAGTGCTCAGATGTTCATTTTTAGAGCTGAAGAATGGCAATTAAGATGACTTATTTTTAATTTCGTCTTTCAAAGCTACAAATGCTCATGACTCTCAAATTATTGGGAGCCCTTTCAAATTTAGTTTCTCAGGAACTTCCTGCATCAGTGACTCTCACATGCTGTGGCTGGGTAAATAAATATTGCTTTATCCATTCTCTAGTTATCTGCCCTCTGAATTTGAGTAGGTCCTTGTTCTTGCATAATGGGCGTCACAGCTGAGGAGGAAGAGATTAGTTTTTAGTGTTGTCTTTGTAATTTGAGTCCCACATTCAGGTCCTTACGGATTCGTCTTCAGTATCTCTACTTTGGTGTCAGGTCCCTCCTGCTGATGGTCCATCTCTGCTGTTTTTTGCTGGG
>NW_010209776.1:79648-80771 GCF_000695765.1 Mesitornis unicolor | reverse complement strand
GCATTCCTGTCAGATCCTGAAATAATTTCTCTGCACTTAGTAGGGTGTGATATTTCAGCTTTGAGCATGTTATTCTTAAATACAACACGGTCATCTGTAGGTTACACTTGTAACCATTTTTTGGTACACCCAAGGAATCCACTTGCCTCCTTTGCTCTGCAGTGTGAAAACACTGCTACTGTGCTGAGGGCTTCATTTGTCCAAGTTGAGCCCACCAGCCCATAAAGGCAGCTTGCAAGGCCTGTCACTTTGTTTAATGTTTGCAGCCCTCTGATTGTGTTGTTATAGCGGTTTTTGCCTTGTGCTTCTGGCATAAACCGTTTGCATGCAAGAGTTGTCCTTAGTTAGCATATTCTGTATTGACCAAGGCTTGTCTCACAAAGTATTTTGAAATGGATTTTTTTTCCTAAAACAAGGTCCTGACTCCTACCAGAAGGAGGATAACAGGCTAAGTGGCCTGCCTGGAGGTTTATTAAACTCTGATTCTCCACTTCTGCCCTCTGATTTGGCATCAGTCCGGGTTGCCTTTCTTGTGCTCAACAAGCTAATTGCACTTCTGAGCATTTCTGTTTAAAAATGTTTAAACATTCATTCCAACAATGAATCATTAAACCAAAAATATTTCTATTTTTACTATAAATCCTAACCATAAACAAAGCCATGCACGGAATCAATGATACAGTGTCATATGTGTTGCAGCCCATTGTGTACCCACAGAACTGACTCTGGAGGCTATAGGATTTCGGGATTTGTGTATTTTAATCAGAGTTTGGCAAATGACAGTTCACAGTACAGAAAAAAAAAAGAAGGTGGGTCAGATTAGCAAAAGAATGGTACTCATGTGTGTGCACAGCTTTTAAGGAAATAAGATTTAAATGCTAAGGAAATAAATATCATTCAGGGTTTGTCGTTGGCTGTCTCTTACTTGGGGAATTTTTCCAGACTGAGAAAGGAATTAAAGCTCTCTCTGTTAAAAGTGGCAGATCAGGTACAGCTCACATAGCTAACCCCTGCTATCAGTTGATCACATTATACTTCCTGCTTTGTTTCCCTCTCCGGAACAGATCCCTCTCTATAGGGCTTAAAAAATAACTACTTGTGTGCCTCCCTGATTAAAATGTTA
>NW_010209776.1:79214-79617 GCF_000695765.1 Mesitornis unicolor | reverse complement strand
CACAAGGGAAGAAGGGAATTTCTTTACCTTCCCAGAAAGACAGAACTGGGAGGTGTGAAGGAAATTAAGTAGTTCAGTAAAGGGCAGAGGTGGTGTGAGGAGGGGGATAATGAGGGGTCAGTGTCCCTCATGGATCTGGAAAAGGAAATTGGAGTGGAAACATTCAGAGTAGCTGTATCAGGAGTTGAGAGGCAACCTGCTGCTTGATGGATGCTTGAAGTATTACCATCCAGACGGATGCCACTATTTAGAATTTGTCCTATGTCTTTCTAGCGAGTATGTGATCTCATGGTCATTCACCTGCTTGGAGAATTTTGCAGCGCTGAGGTTGCAAGCATTTGATACGATTTTCTTCTTCCTGCCTGTTTCTGAGAATGTGACACCATTTCCCTTTTGATATTCC
>NW_010209776.1:18373-79183 GCF_000695765.1 Mesitornis unicolor | reverse complement strand
AATTTGGTGGCAATTCCTGTTACACTGCAAAAGTTTTGTGGGTTGTGCTTTTTACTTCAGGTGAGGCTAAGTTTTTAATAGAAACACAAGACTCCTGCACAAAGGTTCAGTGATGGAATGCTGTACCAGACAGCACATGGTTTTCCAACTCCTAAGAGGAAGCACCGATGAGCCTTTTTCTATTAAGGTCTTTATTAGGAAGCAGGATATAGATAAATGTTTGATAATGTCTGAAATTAAAAAAAATTATTTTAATAGAAAGCATCTGGGGAAGCTAGAGCAGAACACACAACCACATGGTATTGCTACAATCAGCAGTCTTGCAGGATTTCAGAGAAGATTAGGTATTTGATTGTTGATGAGAAAATCAGTAGTTTCTATATAGGTATGTAGAATTATATCCGTATTATGAAGTTATAATACACGTGGAGTCTATGATTTTGGTATTTGTATAATGATTTGTTGTAAGTCTGTGTGCTTTAAGACATCTGGAATTGGGAAGAACTTTCTGTAATGAGCAGAAACACTGTAATGAACACTTAGACTGCTGTTGAGAGTGTCCTTACACTTTCCTTTGAAGCAGTGAGGACAGTTGATGATGACAGGATGCTATGTCTGGAGTTTTGTTCGGTCTGCTGGTTCCTATAGGACTTTTTGAATTATCATGTGGAATATGAAATCCATGGTATAACCTGTGCAGCATTGTGTGGCATTGTTCAAACCTCTCCCCATCACCGAGCATGAGAATACTTTTTAATCTGGTCAGTTCTTAAAGTGCTTGCTGATAGAAATTTTTTTTATGGAAGTATGATTTTTTTTTTCCCCATGCTCATTATAGTCTATGGGAGAGTAAAGGCAAAGAAGCTTATTCTAGCTCTGGTGAATACAGTAGTGCTATGGACCACAGGATTATGGAGTTGGGGCTTTCTTTAGACCACTTCTGCTTGGGTAAAAGAGGAGAGCATCTCTGTAGGATGACCTAACTACATAGATGTGGAAGAGTAAGGAGGCAAAAGGCACATGATGGAACTGATGGGAACAGTTTAAGAGGAAGAATGAGTGTGAGGGCTTGAGGGGGAATGAGGAATGTGTTAAATCTGTGTTTTCACCAAATCAAAGAAAAAGTGAAGCCAAGTGAAAAGGGAAGAATGCAGTTCTGAACAAATGAATGTAAATGAGAGAAAAGATTGAAGACAAGAGTTGAAGGACAATACAAATTGCAGGCTCAAAAAGGAAAAGATCACGTGGAAGGGAAGAGAAAGAAACCTAACCTTGACATTAGTGAAATATTAACCAGACAAGAAAAGTTGTTGGAGGAAGGGGAAAGGGCAAAGGATTCATATCACCCGACCACAGACATCTACAATGCAGTTGTTTAAATGAGATCTACCTTTCTAGAGTTCTTTGTAGTCAGTGCAGAGAAACAGACTCTTTTAGGGTGCATTTCAGTTGGTGTAGCTCTGGTGGCCACCTCAGGAGGGGGTGCATTTTGCCCTGCAAGTACTTTTTCCTTCACCGATTGAGAAGTGGATCTAAACCTGTAGTGGCAGTGTTTATAACCCAATATATCTGCATGTGAAGCCACATAAGACGTATTCACCCCAATAGGGGAGAAAAAACAAATGTTATGGAACATTTTGTATGGCTTTGCAGAAATGAGTGTGAAGAGTTCTGAAGCAGCCCTGTAGGTCAGCATGTAAGAATTGGTTCCTGTGTTGTGTGACATAAAAGCACATCTGACTCAGCATCCATCTGGCCCAGTACCCTATGAGCTAAGTGCCTGTGGAAGGAGTACAGGAAACATGCTGGTCAAGCTCCAAAAGCCATTGGGCTCCCAGAGCTGGAGCTGCATCCCAAAACTGTCATCTTTAATAGTCACCACCGTACTATCTTTCATGAGATTTTCTGATCCCTTTGGGAATCAGTTTATACTTGCATCACATAAGACGTGCCCTGGTTTAACAACATATTGTGTGTTAAAAAGTGATTTTAAAAAGCCTTCCTTTGATTGCTTTAAATGACTTCTCTTTGGCTTAAAGTTTCTAAACTAAAATACATTCAACTATCTTCAGTGCCACCTTTGCATGAGTGTCTTGTATTTTTTATTCCCACTGGAGAGCTATCTACGGTTGATATATTCATATGTCCATTTGCTTGGCATGTAAATTTGAGAGGTCCCTTTCCTTCACAGTGCTAGTGTTTTACTGCCTGAATTCTAAATTCCTTGAATTTGCTCTGTTCCCTTGGTTGTTTAGTTTCATATCTAATTTTTCTAATCATAAAAGTGTCTGTGCTGCCAAAACTAGCCTTCTTTTGAATGTTTAGAAATGTGTAGCACTGCATGTTTTAGCTGTGCGTCAGCTTGAAAAGCAGCCAGGCTCATCATCCATGAAGGGGCATCTGAGTATTTCATATACTTAGGGCTGTATTCAGCTTTTGATGACGGCAGTGGATATTTTCCTATTGAGTTCAGTGGCAGCGGCACTGGGTTAGAAGGAAGCAAAACACTTGCAGATGCTGAAATTGTGCTTTTAAATAAGTGACTTAAAGTCATCAGAAGATCCCTCAAGTCAGTGTTGGCATTTCCTGTTTGTTTTTCCTTCCAGGAGAAGAAGATTTTTCAGATTCCCTGGATGCATGCTGCAAGACATGGGTGGGATGTTGAAAAAGATGCTCCCTTATTTAGAAACTGGGCAATTCATACAGGTATTGGAACTCTCTTTCTGCAGGACTGATTTTCACATGGTTTTTCCTTTTACATTGTCCTTCTTCCTTGTCTTTACTTTTGCTAACACAGAGAATGAGTTTAAGTTTCTGGATTTGTGGGAGGTTAAGTGCATTTTTCAAGGCCTGCGATACTCTCCAGCTTTATTGAAGTGCCATAAACTCATTTGCATGGAGGAACACAGTAAAACTTAGTTGATTTAAATGTTAACAAGATTGAGTTCAAAATTGTCATGAGTAGAGCACACTCAGCCCTTTTTAGACGTGGGCCCTTAGGCTTTTTATGCCTTTCAGTGGATTTGAGCCAGACATAATAAAGGTAAATGCTGTGTAAGCTTTTCCACATTGTTGTGGAGTCACATCTGATCTGCAGTGCCCTGGCTCTTTCTTGAGCAGAGACTGTTCGTCTTGTGTTCTAGAAACGTGTATGGGAATGAGATCACACCACTCTCTTGCAACCTCAGCCATTGTTTGAATGCTTGTCATGGAAACCGAAGGCTGATACCTTGAAGTTCACCTACACTGTTATTAATTCTCATTAGGTTTTCAATTACATGTCGTGTGTGCCTAACTTTCTTCTCTTGCTTAGGAAAATACCAGTCAGGAGTAGATAAACCCGATCCAAAGACGTGGAAGGCAAACTTCCGTTGTGCTATGAACTCTCTGCCTGACATAGAAGAAGTGAAGGACAAAAGTATAAAGAAAGGAAACAACGCCTTCAGGGTGTACCGGATGCTGCCGTTATCTGAAAGACCTTCCAAAAAAGGTAGAGGCGAGAGCTTGTGAACATGAAAATGTGTTGGGAGCATTCTTACTATTTTGCGGCCTGCAAAATGTGCTGATTCCTCTTCCGCTGTGAAGCTGGATGGTTTTATCCGGCTGTTCCCCAGAACTTAGGAATAGCTGTATGAAAAATGTGTTACATTCTGTTAAGAGAACAAGCTGCTTGGAGAGAGGATCAATGCGGTGTGGTACCCCTAGGCTGGTGATGTGTGTAAATTGTGTCAGTTCTGTTCAAGCTGGTGGAGTTGTGTTCAGATGCTGGTCCCAGGTCTCCTTCAGTCAAGGAGGATGATTAGGGGGATATTAGAGATCAGTGTATTTGAATAAGTAAGGCTCACTCAGAATATGGTGGCAGACATTCTGGTATCTTTTCAAGCAAGGGTAGAAGTAAACTGGCAGTCCACTCTGCTCAGAACATCAAACCGTGAAACCGCTTTATCAGTTACATAACTACACTAGGCCATGACAAAACAGCCTGCACTACATGATAATGGTGAAATTGGAAACTGTGTTTGAATCCCCAAATTTAAGGTTTAGGTCTTCCAGCTGGCAGGAGGACCTAACCACCAGGTCAATCTCATCTGTATTTGGTTTCTCATGGGGTAGACACATTGGCTGCTTTATGGCTCATTGGCTTCCTTATGGCTTTGTTACTGGTTTATGGAGTAGAACGATGGCTTTCTTAGTCCTCTGGTATCCTCTGGTGTCTAGGATTTTTAGATTAAAAGATAACCTGCAAACCAAATGCACAGTGTTCCTCTAAAATCCAGTTCAGTTCACCTGTAGCTCAGTTTGCTATTTTCTTAAATTGAGAAGTGAAAGGCACATCTTCAGTTTCAGGTCAGTGTGGTTGGAAATGATTAACTGCCATTTTTGGGGCAGAATCATGCTATGAAAGAGAGATCAGTCTGCAAAAGGTAGAACATTTGCTTTGAAACTGCTCCCAGTCTCCTGTCAATGGTGTATTTTTGTGTGTTGCAGGTATATTTCCCGGTTCTATAACCTGTCCCATTGTGGTAGAGTCCTCTCATAGCTGTAAGAACTAGAAAAGTTTATAATGAAAGCTGAGATTCTGGAGATGGGGGCTGTAGCAAAAAAGAATTATCCAGCAAGTCCATTTACTATAAAACTCTGACATGTTTTGGGCCCTGTATATATTCTCACATGCACTTTCTACATGGTACATGGCTAAATTTGTGTGTGAGTGAGAGCAAAAGAATTCGACTGCAAACATTTCTTATTGTCAGTGCTGTCTTGTAGTAGAGATGGGAGAATTCCTGGGAGACATCTGTGCAAACAGTTGGGTAGAGCTGAGCTTGCACCAGCAAGTCTGAGCTTCCACATCATGGCCTGGTCAGGCCAGGGCAGGGCCAGCAGTGCTGGGGTCTGCCAAGGCACGCGAGATTTTGTGAGCGCCACATGCCGTGTGGTTTTCTGGATTCTCAAATCCAGCATGATTACATAAACCACCCTTGCATGAATTGTAATATATATTCCCCCCTCACCTCTCTCCCAGGTTGCAACAGAATATTTCACAGAAATATTTCTTGGAGTTTATTGTGATCTCTTTTCACCTGTTAAATGAACAAAAAAATCTCCCTTTTCCTGTAGCTATAGTGAGAGTGTCACAAATGCGATGAGACATATATAGTTTGATTTTTTTTCCCTTGAAGTGTGTTTTTTTCCCCTTCCTTATTTTTTTAGCAGGTCTTGTTGCTTAGTTTGTCACTCTTCCATATTCTCCACCTTGGTTTTTTGACTGCAGTTGCTTTCCTCAATCCCACCGCGGTTCTTTTTTGTAGTCCTTTAAAAATAAGCCACAAAATGTAAATGTTCAAGGTGAATTTTTGACTGCTCAGGTCTGAAGGGGGGGTTACAATTAAGCAAAATATGTTCTCCCTTTCCTGGGAGGTTCTGCTATTTTGAAACATGTTTTGGGTCTATTTCTTAGTGAATATAGAGGATGTGGAGGATAACTCATGGCATGCAGGACTTTAAAAAAATGTCTTCCTTCTGTTGTTGCAGGAAAAAAAATGAAGTCCGAGAAGGATGACAGATTCAAACAAATAAAGGTAAGAGGTGGCTGTTTAGTAGTGTGAGAGCTTGTGAAAACAATCTGTTGCAATTTTTTTAATAGCCCAAATAGTACATTGTGGTGAATATTTGCAAATCTCTCATGCTTGTGGTTTGGTTAAGTAGCTACAGATACACTGGATGTTTGGGCTGTTTTTGACAAACGTGAAGGCTGTTAGAGCTGTGACTGACGTCATCAGTTGACACAACCCTTATGTTGCATTGCCTGGAGATTGGAAAGCTGGCACCCTCAGCATTACATTTGCCATTTGTTTGTCTGTGTGAGAAGTACAGTAATTATGGAAGGAATGCTTCTGAACAGTGCAGCTACCTTTTGGAGCAATTAATTTCCTTGTGTAAGGCATTGGAAATCTGTTCTCATTTAGACGAGGGGGAGAAATTTTGTCAGAGCTGCACGTTTTGCTCATGGTTTGTAAGTCGGAAGACCTCAGTTGTAAAGCTCATCAGTTGCTGCCTGAGGTTTCTGCCTGTTCAGAGTGTGGACCTAAACTCCTTTGGTCTACCTTTGGTTTTTTTCAAAAAGCAAATTGCAAAGGTTTCAGACTTTCAGCCTTCAGTAAAGTTGATGTCCTTGGGTTGCACATAGCAGCTGTGTCCCCTGCTGCACTGCCCTTGTGAAGGGCTGTGCCACCCACACCTGGGTGCAGGTCCTGTACCCGCTGTTCAGGGATTGCTCTGGGCCAGGTGAACCCAGAGGCCTGGGAAAACTCCATTGAAATTGGGTTTGGAAAGCAGATGCCGTCCTGACAGTTGTGACTTGTGGAGTTACATGTCAGAATACTGTGATTTTTAAATTGTCTTAAAGGAACCACTTTTTAACCATCTTATCTGGATCACGCAGCCATATTTGCTTGTTGTAACGTGACTCTGATGGTAGCCTGTGTTCAGAGGGAGCCAGTAAACTCCTTTGGTCAGAGCAGAGCGGCATGTGATGCCTGCCAAACCTGCCAGCAGCACTTTGCCGTTTCCCTCCTTCATAATCTTTCTTTTAGTCAAAATATTAAATGCCTGAAAAGCTGTAGAGGTGCTTGAACAATCTTGTCCTCTCCCTTAAGATTAATCTCACAAATAGTTGTTGCTGAGGAGACCCCAGTGATGCTTAGAGATTAGTACATGTGGCATTTGGCCTGGGAGTAGGTGCCAGTGTGGTGATGTGCTTTTTGCTCATTTACTCTGAGCTACACAGAAGCTTTAGGGGAAGCTTTAGAAGCTGAGGATCCAAGTCTTGATCTGCAAAGAAACTTCAGCATAGCAAGAGTCTCACATTGAGCTCCCATCTGTTGCCACTGCTGGACCTATGGGTACCCACAGCAACTGCTAGTAGGGGTGAAGAGCCCTGCCAGGCCTTGCTGAGCTTGGGCAGGGTGCTCAGGGCACTTGCCTGCATGTTCCCATGGATGTGAGAGACCTGGGCCTTACCAAATTCCTGCTCCTCGTTAGCCAAAGGATGGCTATGAGCAGGTCTCCCTCCTCACAGATCTCTTAACCGCTGGGCTTTGGGGAAAACAGGGTCTCTCCGTTAAAAACTGAATTCTCAGCAATGGGAGGATGAGTAGCCCAGATATAAATAAGCTCTTTCCTTTGAAACAAAATTAAGGGCTGAACTGCCTGCCTGAGGCTTAATTTTCTACCTTTTTCCAGATGTATACTTTTGACTATGCATGCAGCTCCCCGTTGAGACATTTTTTAAAATCTAAGTAACACCTTTCCCCATGCACTTGGCTTAAGCTTACAGCAGGCATCTGAACACTGAAGATTTAGGTGATTTAACACCAGCTGTGCCAGTGTCCAAGTCCCTTGGTCAGTCTGGCACCATCACCCAAGTTCCACAATGCTTATTTGCTTCTGCAGCTCCAGAGGCGCCTGCTAAAGAAATTTCCCTGTAACCAGGCCTTGGTAAAGCTAAGCAAGGTGCTACGCATGCAGAGTTCCCATGAGGGCTGCTCTGTTTGCTGGGGCATTGCACACCACCAGAGGCTCAGGGCTCCAGTGTGCCCCCCAACCCGTCTGTGCAGTCAGTGATCCTCCGTGGATCAATAGCAGCTAATTTTATCTTTTCCAACTCTTCAATGCTTTGACCTGCAGCTCATCAAAGACCTGCTACCATTAGCACTAACTTTGCACTCTTCTGATGTGCAGAGGGACCTTGGGGTAGGGTTCATGTTTGCCCTGCTGAATGGGTGGGAAGGTGCAGATTTGTGTGGAAGTGACAGCTCTTTTTGAATTACAGCATATGGCATCCAGGAGAGACCTGTCATGCTGCCCCCCTTTTGTTGTCCCTGTTATAAGTTCATATGGTTAGTAGTGTGAAGGGCTGACACCACAAGTCTTGAGGTTCACCTTTGCCCTGCCCTTGCTGTGATGGTTTAGAGCAGTGAAAATGAACATGGCATGGCATCAGATCCACCTAGCAGCTGTGCACCTCTGCAGGTGTCTCTAGGTCAGCAGCGAGGCAGAACTTCCCTTGCAGGGCAGGCGTGGCCAGCCCAGAGTAAGAGCAGAAGACTTTGTATGTTATAGGTTACATAGGTTATATACATGTATAGGTTATATACATTGTAACCTATATAAATTGGTTATATACATAGGTTATATACATTGTAACCTATGTACATTGTAACTTATATATCCATGTATAGGTTATATACATTGTAACCTATTAACCCCTAAGGGAACCAGTACCAGGGAGAAGGGTGGACCTGTAGATAGTCCTTTAAATGTGTTTATAGCTTTTTAAAGAAATCCTGAGCTTATGGAACTAAACTTTTTGGTATCTCTTCTGAAGGGAGTTTTTTAGCTTCCCACTCAAGTGTAGGAGACATACAGAGATGCATCTTGTGGAAAGCTCATTCTATGTAGAGCAGGTGGTGTTTTCCCAACACTGTTGCCCTGTGGTAATGTTTATGATGTGATCTAAAAGGCTGTATTTAGTGTAAACACTTTGGTTTGCTTTCAGGCTTGCTGCAGAGAAAAATTAAGGCTAGAATTTAGTAATTGCTGTACAAAAGCTCAGGCTTCCTTTCAGAGAGTGCTGAGAGACACAGCATGTTTTGGAAGGGAATGAGGATGAATATTAGAGTACCATTTTAAAGCAATGTTTCTTCCTTGTTGGCTCCAAAAGTTAATCTCTTGTAGTAAATAGCACACTAATTTCTTGCTCTCTGAAGGCTCACTCTAAATCTGAAAATTAAAAATAGCTTTTGTTTCAAAGCAGAAGATTTGGAAGTGGAGTAAACTCTGGCTGCTTCTCAGAGAACCAACATATTCATTCTAAGGCAGTCTAGCAGAGAGCAGGGGGTATATGGCAGGCAGAAGTGATGTGATTTATTGCCATCTCAGAACAAAGAGATTAACTGAGTCCAGGCTCCTAAAATAAATCAAACCTGACCCGACTCTACTGTTTTCATTCTAGCAAGAGCCAGTTGAATCATCTTTTGGGATTAATGGGCTAAATGATGTCACTTCTGACTATTTCCTGTCCTCCAGTATAAAAAATGAAGTTGACAGTACAGTGAACTTTGTAGGTAAGTACTCCTATGCTTTTCGTCTACTCTAAGCATACAGGTGACTTCAAAAACCTTTTTGACTCTGCCAAACCGAGCTTTCCATCAGCATTTTGCACCATGGTTACAGGCAAATTGACACATTTTTCGCTAGCCCAAGTCACACAAGGCCCTGGTTGCCAGCCAGCCCCACTGCCATGCAGAGATGGTGAGCAGCAGTGTGGTGGTTCCCCTGAGAGCAAAACCATTTGCAAACATGCTCAGGTAACTTTTCCTGACATTAACTTACTCCACAGGGTAGTCCTTAGCTATGAGGAGACTGTAGCCAGTAGCACATGGGAAACTGCAGTCGAATGGTGTTTTCAGAGCAGAGGTTTGTATAGGGTACCGTTTTATTTGGGAGTTTAAACCTGCAGACAAGATGGAGGAACTCGCTTCTTTTTTACTGGCACCTCAGTAGCAGAGTTAGAGCTTAACATCACTGAGCTAACAACAAGGATCAGCAAAGGCTGCATTTAGAAACTGGTACATTAGAAATTAGCTGTCATCTCAGCATGTGAATAATTGGTTCTTGGTAGAATAATTGGGCTGGCTTTTGACAGCTCCTTTTTGGCTGAGGTTGTCACTGCAGAGAGGGCTTCTAGAAATGTGAGCCGTAAACCATTTTCTCTGGAACTTAACTTTTATATATGTCAAAAAATTGTTTGAAAAATATGTTCGTTTTTGTTGGAGAGATGGCATAAATTATGTGCAGTGACTACTTTTGATACCCATGTGTTAGGTCGCAGGGCTTTGCAGAGTCATTCCGTTCAAGTACTTCTGTGGCTGAGGAGTTTGTGAGTAGCTTTCCTCTCTTCATGGCAGTTCATTTAATCAGCTCTTGCTTTGTATGAGTGTTAGAATGTGATTGTTCCTCCTACTATTACAGAGGGCTTTATAACTTAAATAAATAGCACTGTGGTGCTATTATTACTTCCTATTTACTGACTGACTCATAAACAAATCTGAAACACACCAAGGCCAATATGCAGTCCCAGGGAAGAGGCTTCATACACTTCTGTTTATTTTACAGTCTGAAGTCAAACCAAGATCAATTAACAGCAGTCTTTGGAATGTACCTTTGGAATTCCGTCCCCCAAAATCCACTAACATCAGAGAGAGTAATTTTGCTGCAGACATCTTGGTTTTCTATGGTACAGTCTATCCTGAACTCCTGTTTGATTTATGATGAGATGAAGGCATGTTGCATCTTAGAAGATCTCAGTAATTTACAAGACAGGAACTATAGTGGCAGCATCTGAGGATGGTCAGAGGTCTGTTGTGGAAACCAAACAGGAGGTTCAGAGGAACAGAACTGAGCTTGCACTTCAAGGGCTTTCATTTTTCTCCGAAATCACAGAATCCATTTTGAGGGGTAGGACAGCAAGGCTCACATGGGTAACTGTCATCCAGCGTTGTTTAACTGATGGTTGTGAAGTGTGCTGCTTAACCAGACTGGAGAGATGCTGCAAGCAGGGTTTTAATGTAAACAGAGGGGAAAGAGTAAAATAAATCTGTTCTGCAGAAAGGAGGGAATTCAGCTAGAAGGGAGAAAAGACAAACAGTACTTGCAGTGTTTCTGACATACGTGCAGCTCACAGGAAAGTGGTGGCATATTGCTCAAGTGAGCAGTAATTTGTGTTGTGCAAGTTATCTCTCGAGGTGGGTAAGAATTCGTCAGGTATTGAGAAGAAAGATAAAAGAGTGCAGATGGCCTGCTCATACCCTGACTACGTTGCGCAATATTGGTTTCTCCCAGATAAAAATTAACTCTGTGTGTGTGTGTTCTTGCTCCCCTCTTCCCCCCGTTTCAGAACCAGAAAAGGTGGAAATACAGTGAAAGCGAAATATCCGGAACAAAATCTTAGTAATTGTAGTGATTCAACTTCTAAAAAAAGACTACCCACTATTTATGTAATTGTCTTTATGCTGGAATTATCTCATAAAATATACATGTAGCTTTGGAGGGCTTTCCAGTGGTTACCTGGTATTTCCCAAAGCCAAATGGTAGGTAGCTTTACTCTGGCTCCCTGCTGGATTAATGCAGTTGTCATGTGTTCCTACAGCTGGGGTTTGCACAGACAGAGGGAATTGTCTCAAGCAGCTCCAGAGAAGTGACATTCTGGCTTTCACCATAGTTTTGCTTTCTTGGTACCTCAGTTTATTCCCCTGTTTCAAAAGGGTGTTGTGTGGCACAATTAACATCTGCAAAGCACTTCAGGGCACTTGCAAAGCATCCATAGTGCCTTCTTTTTGTAGAAGTAAATAATATTCCTTTGGTATTAAATATTGTGTGCCTGAGGAGGAACAGGAAGAGCCTCTGTTAATAACTAACAAGACCATAGCTTTCAGTCACAGACCATGGGGATTACAGAGTACAGGTACAACTGCTTTTCTACATACCATCACTCGCATTGCAGGGATCAGTGAGAGTAGGCATTTAACTGGAGGAGAAATTTTTCACAGATTCATGTCATCTATAAATCAAGAGTGCCACCATGTTTTACATGACCATGTGGCCAGTTTTTTGAGTGCCAGTTCTGGTCTTCTGGTGCATAATTAACATGAGAGCATGCAGAGGCCATGGGATGTTGGCAGCTTGCTGGATGAGGATGCTTTCCCAGGTTAGGAGAGATTGCTGTGGTCCGCATGTTCTGGTGAGACCACGTTTCTGGGTGGAGGAGGAGTGTGGCTGTGTCCTCCCTGGGAAAGCCTCTGGACAGCTGGCATGTCAAGAAGGGCTTAAGGATGTTATGTGTGACAGCCAGGGGAGAGTTAGGCATTTTCGGTCATCACAGATAGGGAAAAATATGTCCCTGAAGGTGATGGAAACTAAATAAATCACACAGGTTTCCTTTAGAAGTTTCATTGAAAGCAGGTGGTGGGCATGGAAGAAAATGCTCAAATGGTGTTGAAGACTCACTCAAATATCAAGCAAGGACAGGCTCTTAGAGACCCAGCAGGATCGAGGTTTTACGAGTAATCAATTTTTTTATTTCTAACCCCAAGTTGTAGGACAGCCGCACCTTGATGGCAGCAGTGAGGAGCAGGTGATAGTGGCCAATCCTCCTGACGTTTGCCAGGTGGTGGAGGTGACAACAGAAAGCGATGAACAGCCCCTCAGCATGAGCCAGCTGTACCCCTTACAGATCTCCCCTGTCTCATCCTATGCAGGTAAGCATCCTGGCATTTCTTGATACTCTTCTTTTGGAAATGTTTGGAAGACGCTGGGGGAAAAGGAGCTCTTCCAGGGTAGGTGGAAAGGATCCAGAAATGTCTATTTGGCTGCCTTCTGCATTTTTAATGAAGCTCAAAAAACTCACAGTTTCATTTCACCTTGGGAAACAACTTGGCAGATCGGAGGTTGGAAATTTAAGCTGCAGGTTTTAGCCTGTGACTAATGCAAAAAGAACCTTTTTAGATGTAATGTAGAGAGGTCTTTCATCTTTTATTAGAGGGGCATTTTCAGTGGTACAAATGTTGTGCTGCGAATATGGTGTGTCCCCCTTGCCCCTGACTTAGGAAAGGTTAAAGGTCTTCTCTGCTGTATGTTTCCTTGGTGCCTAGCACAGGGATCACAGAGTGCTAAGGGCTGCACTAAAGCAAATATGGAGCTGAGGGCTCTGGGGGAGTGGAGCTGTCTTATTACAATTAGTCTGCAGACTAGAACAGCCATGTAGCGACTGATAACAAGCGGTCCTGAGCTGTGGTTGTCTGGCTTCCAATGTCTGCCTTCCATCTGGATTCTCTGATATCTAAAAAGGGGAGCGATAACAAGCTTTTCCCTGAGTCAGGGTGCTAATGGTTTCTCTTTTTTGTCTTGTCCCTTATTTTCATAAAACTGGTAGGAAGTTAGAAGTCCTGGGCACTCATTTATCCCTTATCCAAGTCTAACAGTGTGTTCAGAAGTTGTCAGGGGAGAACAGACATGGCTGCACATGTTAGCACGCTGCATAGAGTCCTTGCGATCATAAAAGCCAGATTTCTGTAGGAAGCAGGGCAAAGCCACATTTGAAAGTAGAAAAAATTTAAGATCCAACCTGTCCTCTCTTTTTTAACATGTTGCTAACTTGCAAGCCTCAGGACACTGGTTTTGTCTTTGACTCATTAGGCTGAAATACTTGCAGACACATTTTTATAGAATAGCTGTTCTGCAATTTTTATCTTTGGGTCTGAGTGAATAGTATGATGTTCTTTTGAATAGCCTCCGATCTTAGCCTTACACATGTTGATAAATGATCATATTTCCCAGTGTGTTTAGTCTGTAACAGACAGAGCATTTTGAAGGGCTTTGCAAAGCGTAAGGCAGAGGGAATGAGGGTGCTTTAACTTACTAGCAGCTGGGAGTTGGGACCTTTGAAACATTTGTCTTCTTTCCAAATGCTTCTTGCAAAACTTTTCCCCTCTATGAATGCAACACTGATGCTTTCTTTTAACCTCAGCTACAGGATCTAAGTTCTTGGAATGCAAACGAAACTCAGTGTCTTGGTCTGAAAGTCATGGTGGTTGCTTGGGCTGGGGTGACATGGGCAAGTTTACAGGTGGCACTGAATAGAGGACACCAATCAATATGCTTGAGGGCAGGGCCACCATCCAGACAGACCTCGAGAGACTGCAGGAGTGGGCCAGCAGAAACCTTACAAACTTCAGCAAGGACAAATGCCGAGTTCTGTGCCTGAGAAGGAAAAGCCCTTTGCAGTGATAGATGCTGGGGCTGATGGGGTGGGGAGCAGCTCTGCAGAAAGGTGGGTGGGCAGTGAGCTGAACGTGAGACAGCAGAGCACCCTGGCCACAAAGAAGACAACCAGCTTTCAGGAGCATGGCCTGTAGATCTGATTATGCCCCTCTACTCAGCACTAGTTACACTGCCTCTGGAGTATTGGGTCCAGTCTTGAGTCCCCCGCTCCAAGAAAGATACAAACAAACAGGACCAAGTGTAGGGAAGGACTACCAGGATGATCAAGGGCTGGTGCACTCACTCTGTGAGGAGATACTGAGGGACTGGGTCTTGTTCAGCCTGGAGAAGAGATGGTTTTGAGGACCTCATAGCCAACCTGCCCCTATCTGCAGGAATGTTATTGAGGAGGCAGAGCCAGGCTCCTCACAGCGGTGCATGGTTGGAGAATGAGAAACAGCATAAATTGAAACAAGAGAACTCGGTCCAGCTGGATATGAGAAAAAATGTCACCCTTTTCACCACAAAGGCAGTCCAACAGAGGAGCAGGATGCCCAGAAAGGTGGTGCTGCCTCCATCCTCGGAGTTTTTCAAGACCTGGCTGAATCAAGTCCTGAGCAACCTGATCAAGTCCTGTAGCTGGCCCTTTGAGCAAGAGCTTGGACTATAGACCTCCTGAGGTCCCTTCCAGCCTGAATTGTTCTATAAACCTCACTTTTTTAAAGCATGCCTTTGCTCTTGAGACAGGAGTAAGAACAGGAGTCTGTGGTTTGTTAGAACCTGGAAACTTGTAGAACACTCTCGTGACTGTTTCTGGCTTTGTCTTGCTCCACGCAAACCTGTACAGGAGAACCGTGGGAGGCCTGGCTTTGTGCTTATGGGTTGCTGGGTAGAGCTGCCTGCTCTGTCAGTGCGACCACTGAATGGCAGGAAAGGGTATGGCTGTAACAGCTGTGCGGGAACAGTTAGTTTAGCTCTTCTGAAGCAGCATCAACAACAAGAAAAAAAGTAGCCTGAGGTATCAGCTGTCCTACATAAATCTGGTTTATTACAGAAACACCTCTAGTTCCTTTCTGGAGTTACTGAGGCAAATGATACGAGTGGCATCTGTGAGTTTTCTCATGTTTCCACTGACGTCTATGAAGTCCAGTTTTCTTAGAACCAAGGCTGTTGTCAATCTCCTCTTGTGTTTGACACTGATTCAAATAACCTTCTTCATTGAAATAACCTCTCTAACTTTCCGTGCCCCAGTGGCTAGCTTCCCTGGCTTTGCTAACTATAGTGCTACCTCTTGCTCAGCATTTTGTTATGTATAAACACCAAGAATGGATTCCTTTTCAGCTGCATCACTGTTTTTTTGTTGCCACATGTTTCTTCATGTCAAGGAATATCTGTTTCTTGTCTCTGTGCGGATTCCTCCTGTTGATTCTATCTCCGGGGCCATTTCTTCTTTGCGCAGATTAATTTCTGGCACTCCTCTGCCAGTATGGCCTAATTAGCCAGCTTAATCACGTTGGCACATCTCTCTCTACCTGGGCCAGGGAATGAGAAGCCCTGCAGAGTGTTAACTTTGCAGGGCTTCACAGTTAGATATGTAACAGTTTGGACTGCTGCTCTGCTTCCTGCATGCTGCGGCGGAGGCTCTGGCGTAGGGGAGGTGCTGGCTTTGGAAGCAGTAGTCTGGAGTAGCTGGGCTGCCTGCTTCCTTGCTTCAGAAGGACTTTAGGTGCAGTTTAGATCTAAAAGAGCAATTCAGACCATTTGTTCACAGACCTCTGTCTAAACCTCATGCTTAGCTGAGCCTTGAGAGGAGGGGAACATGCTGCCAGTCTTGCTGAAGACATGCAGGGGCATGATCCATGAGGCACAGTTTGTGCACCATTAGTGCTCATGTTATGTCCAGTGCGGAGCATGAGGTTGCTCTCTGGGAAAGCAGGGTTGTGTTTTATAGTCACAGGGATGCAGGGGCTGTGCAATGCAGTCTGCATGGGCTAAAATGTGTAACACAAAGTGGGGTGTGGAAATTTGGTCTTGAGAGCTCTCTTGTCTTCTACAGTACCTCTTTACATTGTTCCTTCAACCTTGTAATTTCTGGGCTCTGGGTTCAGAGAGTGAATGAGCCCTATCTGCTCAGCCCTGGTGGGGACCTCTTTGGTGGCCTGATAGATGCTGGGTGTTACTCTCTCAGGAAACAGGAAGACACAGGCTGGTCCTGAGAAGAAGAGTTTGTGCCCTGTCTCAGACGTATCTGAGATGCGCAACACACTGAACCAGCTCATGGGCCAGGAGCTTGACCCTTAGATGCTGGGAGACTTGAATTCAATCACATAAGGGCTTGAAAACACGGCCAAAATTATTGGATTTCAGGCTCTTTTGCGAGCACAGGTTGCAACTGCAGGAGAATGGTGTTCCTGAAGTGTTGAGGGTGAAGGAGGCTGTGCATGGCAGGGGAAGGTGATGGGGCTGGAGACAGTAGTATTTTTAGTGCTCGAGTGGTGGCTGAAGGGTTGAGAAATTGGCTGGGGATGCGGGGGGGAGCTGGGCATGGATGGCAAAAGTGAAACAAGCCAAGTGTAGCAACAGTAATAAAGCACCAGAAGTGACAACAAGCTCTTGAGGCAGCAGGCAGAGATAACAGTTCATGAAACAAAAACACACTTATCTCCTCTAGGGTGGAGTTGTTGCTGGTTTTGCAGAGAGATAAAAATAAGGATTTGGACATAGCTTTTACTCTTTGCCAGGCCTGGAGCTGCCAAGAGAGGGCGAGGGAGAGGGGCATCCCCGCTGCTTGTGGGAGACTCTTCCCTCTGCCCAGAAGGGACAAATCTTCTTCCCTTTCCGTTGCTGTCTTTTCCAGGGTATAGCCGTATTAATTGTGATAACTCTGTGGATTTACCCCAGTTGTTCAATGCAGCTGTGCTGTCTAGCCCTTGGATTGGTGCTGCTGCAGCAGCTGCAGCTGCTCAGCTGGTGCATGCTGCTCTGTTGTTTTCTGGGTGTTTGGCTTGACTTTGTTTGCTCCACTTGTTGGAAGCGGATCAGGCCTCTAGAACTGGATTTTGCTTCTGTAGGTAGAATAGCTTGAGTTTCATTTTTGTTTCTGGTTTGTTTGACAGAAAGTGAAACGACCGACAGCGTTCCAAGCGATGAAGAAAATGCAGAGGTAAGCATTCTCTGGATTTTTAGAGCTTTGGAGCAAGGTCTCAAGAAAAATGTCCTGAGGTATTCTTACCCCTTCTCGTTTGCAACTCTGTCTACCAGTGGAGTGTTCATTTGAACAATAGCTGGGAGAGAAAAACAAAGCAGGAAGGTTCAAGGGAGGCAGACGTTTGGATGATGTTCTGGCAGAGTGGATATCTCTGCAAGTTGCTTGTTCCTCATCTGTCCAAACTTTAAGGAGTCTAATTTGCATCAGAAAATACTCTGGAGAGCCATCAACAGTGCCAGCTAGTTTGTTAATTCGGAGCAAACCAGTGGACTTAAATGAATACAAGTGTGTATGTGTGTGTGTATGCATGCTCGCTTTGTTTTCCTTAAATGGCACCTGAACTCACACAATTGGAGGAAGTGCTTACACGTGTGATAGAAATGCAACTTGAATGCTTGAGGTATGTGAGGCAAAATGCTTTCCTGAGCAGTCAGTTGGGTATTACTGGGTGAAAGGAATCCCTATTAAAAATACCCACCCCATTAATGTTTCCTGAGCTGCACCTATGCAAAAACAGCACTGGTCTTTTCTTTTGAGGCTGCCATCAGGCTACCAGACCATGAGTGCTTAGAGGCTGGGGGAAGCTCACTGAAATCACTCAGATGCCCTGTGCTCCAGCTGCATTTTTGCAGAAGACCTCTTGCAAATCTCTCCCCTGCTGTACCCCCTGGAAAGCCCTCTGAATCCCTCTCTTTGGGGAACTGCAGGTTGTGCAGCTGTATAACAGCACAGCTAACTCTCCTGCATTTGTCTCTCACGCCTTGGTTAGGGTAGAGCCCATACGTAGACTGCCAGTAGTGACTCCCCAAACCTCCTTTGACAGAACGTGCCATTGCAACATGTGTGATGGGTAAAGGACTGGATGCTCGTCTTTCCTTGGAGAACCTCTTCCCTGTGATGGGGGACACACTGTCAAGTGACAGTGGAGCTGCTTCCTGGCAGCCTCACCTGTGTTGATGGTTTGGGTGGTGCTGTTTGAGAGGTCTTGGGTCTCTGTGCCTGTCTGTTGGCAGGAGGATGCTCTCTCTGGTAATGGAGGAGACACTTCCATTTGGAGCTCTTAGTGTTTGGTCATCCGTGTCTATTTTTGTCTCTGGCATGCTGGGAATAAGGCCTTTATTTTCCATCAGAAGAGTGAGCAGAGCCTCTCGAGTGCTGAAGAGCTGCCAAGGCTTAGGTGCACGACTTCAGAAAGGGAGAGTTGGCTGAGTGCAAAGACATTCAAAGCCAGAGGCTAGAGGCTCAGGCTTTTAGAGATAGGTTAATTCTTGTGCGATTTGTGGATGTTTCTGTCTTCAACTTGTTCCTCAGAGTACTTCACAAAGTTGTATTCATTCATGTATTCCTTCTCCCCCCCCCCTTTTTTAGGGACGACTTCATTGGCAGAAGAAGAACATTGAAGGCAAACAGTATCTCAGCAATCTGGGAATGAGGAACACTTCTCACATGCTTCCCAGCATGGCAACTTTTGTAGCCAACAAGCCTGACCTCCAAGTCACCATCAAAGAAGAAAGCTGCCCACTGCCTTACAACAGCTCCTGGCCCCCTTTTCCAGACATCCCTCTGCCACAAGTAGTGTCCACAGCCTCCACGAGCAGCAGCCGGCCAGACCGTGAGACACGGGCCAGTGTCATCAAGAAGACGTCAGACATCACCCAGTCAAGAGTCAAGAGCTGCTAAGCCTTTGACAGTGTGTTCTTTTAGCTTCATTTTGTTTGGTTTTGTATTTTACGTTTCTCTAGGAGAGGTTCATCCCTTGACGCACACGAGACAAATCTAAGGTAAAGCCTTGGCAATATAAAACATTGCTGTGTCCGACTCCGGTGCCGGAGTGTTTTTAACTCAGGACTCCAGCCGCCAGTATGTACACCTGAACCCAGGCGGATTTCCAAGGTTGCTACGTAGGAAACAACCCAAGGACTTTGGCCCACTCGCAGGTTCCAGTGTTTCATAAGAGGACCAACCGACCACGAGGGAAGTGGTGCTGCTGCGCTTCTTGCTGTCAAGGCTGTGGTGGAACTGAAAGCCTCAGAATGGAAGAGAAAATGTGAACTAGCTGGAATATTTTTAAATAAAGAAAAATCTATTGTGAATATTGTACATAGTGCAGTACTAGCAACGTTGCAGTCTGCTTCTGCACCTTATTAAGAAAGCACTTATGAAAGGCCTTTTATTACCTTGCTCTACTTAATGGCACATTGAAGGTCCCTCCCTACCTGTATTCTTTTCCAAGGCTATTCTTGCTAAAGTGTCTTTAAAGAATAGAGGAAAGGAAAGGAAGTGAAAACTTCCCATGTGGATTTCATATGTTTTAAGACTGCTTTTCTCATGTTTGTTTCTAATCTGCTATGCTTGAATGCTGCGTGGTACAATAGGAAAAAAAAAGAAACCTATTACAGAGATATTATGCAAATTCCCAGATTTAAAAAAAAAGAAAAATACTCTAATTCTAACCAGAGCAAGCTTTTTTATTTTTTATACAGGGGAATATTTTATTCAAAGTAAAATTCTAAAGTGAATATAATTTTTTTTAATCTTTTCTACAGCAAATTTATAATTTTAAGATTCAGTCCTTGGTTATCAGCAGTTATTACATCCTTGTGGCACATTTTTTTTTAATTTTGTAAAGGTGAAATAGCTTTTATGAGCTCATGTAGCAATCAGATTATCCTGTGGATTGATAATAAATATGGTATATAGTTAAATTTTTAATAATCCTCTTGTTTGTCTCTCTTTTTTAATCTTTCAGCGGCCCCAGATGGCATGAGTTTCATAGGTGAATGTGACCTCTCACCATGAGCAATTAGCATGAGCCACCTTTACGATTTCTGGTGTACTCATCTAATGGCATGGGAAGTACAGCACTTGAGGCAACTCAAGGTGGAAAGAGGAACTAGAGCTTAATGGTCACGTACTCGAGTTTGGCCTCATGTGCAGAGGTTGGGTGTTGGGGCACCTCTTCTGCTGTTATTCCTTGGTTGGGCTTTGAGTAAGTCACCTCATGGAAGGGATCATGTGAAAGTCCATCCCCCACTCAACGCAGCTGAGCTGTGCTTGCCCCATTCCTGGTAGATCTCTGTTTAGTTTGCTCACAGTTTCCTTGTCCCTCAATGTCTTTTCTTGCAGAGTTTCAGGCAGTAACTACGTATTGGTGGAATGAATCAGGAGTCAAATAAACATTCCTCAAGGCTTTTAACGTCTACCACGTGATAGCAAGTTCTGGTGCTCTGGATCTGTCAGGGGAGTTGCTGAGTATCTAATTAAGGGTGTGCAGTGGCTTGCAGGGTTGTATGGTGATGGTGGACGATGATCCAGGCCGTTGAGTCTGTGAAGTACTGTATGCTTTGGGCTGTCACTGGCATGGGCAGAATTTGAGAGTGCTTACCCTCTTGCCATTTTCCAAGCTGTTGAAAGTTGAACAGATTGATTCAAGTATGTAAAATAAGTGGACAGAGTGTCCTTCAGGTGTGATTACCATTCTGATACCAACCTGACAGATGACTGAGCCCATTGCTGTGTGTATTGGGCTGATGAGCAGTAATGCACAAAAATGGCTGTATCACAGGGAGATGTGCTAACCAGCTATTGAAAAGAGAAAGCAAACAGAAGGATTTTGCTGTCCTCTTAACCTGGTGCCACAATTCCGAATTTCATCACAAGTCTCTGAAACTTGCAGTTTTGTCTTGCCAACCCACTGCCGGTGGCCTTCGAAGAACAGGTTAGAGCTTTGGTTAGGGTTGGTTGGGAGGAGGAGGAAGCTCAGAGCATTATTTGGAGTGAAGCTGAAAACTCACAATGATTAGAATTATTCTATGTAAACTTTCTGGTCTCTGTCCCTTTCATTTGGTTGTGTGCTTACAGTGGGCCTCTGGGTCCAAAGGCCACAAGCTTTGGTCTTCATCAAGGAGGTTGTGTCCACACATGCATGTGCGTGCAGGGTGTTACAGTGAGTCTCCAGCATCCTGAGTTCTTTGCCAGCAGGGTTATGAGGCTCACGGCAGGTTTCTTTTTCTTGGTCTTGTGGCTCACTTGAGATTATTTTTGTATTTTCTTAACATGGTCTGCTTTGGTTTTTGGAATTTTTTTCAAACTTCCTAGCTAAAGCTTGGACTCTGCTCTGTAGTGTCTAGACCTTGTCAAGATGACAGGCTGTTCGTTAGGGAGAGACCTCATAGAGTCACAGAAGTGCAGGGAGTGGAAGAGACCCCTGGGGCACATTGGGTCAAACCTTCAGCTGAAAGCAGGATCTTAGAGTAGGCTATCCAGGGTCTTGTCAAACCAAGTCGTGAATATTTCCACTATGGAAATGCTCCTCTAGGCTGCATGGATCACATTCTTCCAGCCTTTTTTCTCCCTGTGGGAAGTTCCCTGGCCTGTGGCTGGCTCTCAGGGTAGTGCTGTGATTGGGGCTGGCAGCCGCAGGTGGAGAGCAGCTGGAAAGGGGCTGGCCAGGGAGACTTGAGGCTGGGAGAAGGGTCGTCTCCTGATGCATTTCTGTTGTGGGGAAAGAAGAGTTGGGTTAGCTAGAAGTGAAAGCCCAGAGCTGCAGTTGTGCTGGGGATGGGAAGGGTCTGCCCAACTCAATGAAAGGCTGATGTTAGAATCCTTCTCTTGGGAAGGCCCATTTTGGAAAGGAAGAGCTGCAGTGCCAGGGCTGAGACTGAGCCTAGGGTGAGGGTCGAGGCTGTAGGAAAGAGAAAGCCCAGTCGCGTGGGGCTGGAAAGCATCACACAATGTAAACCAAGTGCTGGCACTCATCTTTACCTCCAGGGAGTATTTAGTCTGTGGGCGGAGAGAGGCTCTGGCCTCTGGCTTAGCCTGGGTTTAGCATTAAGAGTTAAAGCTGAGAGAAAGCCCAGAGGTAGAGTTGTGTGGGGGCTGGAAAGCATCTTCCAGAGTAAACAGAGCTGACTCGAGGCTTTTGCTTTTCCAAAAGCAGGGCTGCTGTTTACCTCTGCAATGGCCTGCTCTCTCCTCGCCGCTCAGATTGGTGGTGTTAAGTGTTGGCACATCTCCGCAGCCCTGCAGGAAGGCGGTCACGTCCTGTGCATTCTGTACTGCAAGGGACAGTGGGCTCTCCTTGTTCATGGCATCGGTTTGAGCTCCCTGTACCTCGCCCACGGCATTGAGGAAGCATCTTGGAGGCCTTGTACCTTCCTGCAAAACCCCCTTTTTTGTCTGACCTTCTTGCACAAGTGCTCTCTGACCTCAGTCCTGCGTGCTGATCAGAGAGAGGGAACGCATTTGGCCTTTATAGTTAAATGTTTTGGCTTTCTCAGTCCCTGAGGCACAGGTTGGTGTCTACATGGAGCCTGGCTTCCAGCAGGGTCGTCAAAGGGAAGCGAAGACTGAGCTGCCTTTTTTGGGTGTCCTGCGTGACTTTGTGTGAGAGCGTGCCTTCAGCAAGCTGTGGTGGTCACTGGGCAAAGGAGCTGGTTGCCCAGGGTCTACCTGAGCTTTTCTAGGCGTATAAATGTTTGCCTGTAAAGCAAACTTGGGCTCCTGGTGGACAGCAGGATGACCATGAGCCAGCACTGTGCCCTTGTGGCCAAGAAGGCCAATGGCATCCTGGGGTGTATCAGGAGGGGAGTGGTTAGCGGGTCGAGAGAGGTCCTCCTCCCCCTCTACTCTGCCCTGGTGAGACCGCATCTGGAATATTGTGTCCAGTTGTGGGCCCCTCAGTTCAAGAAGGACAGGGAACTGCTGGAGAGAGTCCAGCGTAGGGCTACAAAGATGATTAAGGGAGTGGAGCATCTCCCTTATGAGGAGTGGCTGAGGGAGCTGGGTCTCTTTAGTTTGCAGAAGAGGAGACTGAGGGGAGACTTCATTAATCTTTATAAATATGTAAAGGGTGAGTGTCCGGAGGATGGAGCCAGGCTCTCCTCAGTGACAAACAATGATAAGACAAGGGGTAATGGGCACAAACTGAAACACAGGAGGTTCCACTTAAATTTGAGAAGGAACTTCTTCTCAGTGAGGGTTACAGAGCACTGGAACAGGCTGCCCAGAGAGGTTGTGGAGTCTCCTTCTCTGGAGACATTCAAAACCCGCCTGGACGCCTTCCTGTGTAACCTCATCTAGGTGTTCCTGCTCCAGCAGGGGGATTGGACTGGATGATCTTTTGAGGTCTCTTCCAGTCCCTAACGTTCTGTGATTCTGTGAAACTGTCGCTTGCCAGGAGGAAGATTTGCTACTCTTCGATTCAGCCATCTGAAAATGAGGAGTAGTTGATAGCGAAAGACAGGCACCTCCAATTTAACCCCTGCATTAACCTTTATGTAGCTAAAGCAAGTTACACAGTTGCATCTCTCCCCTGGTCATTCCACATGAGAGTTGGCACCGGTGTGCCAGGCCGGGTAAGACGACTCGCTCTCCCCTTGGTACTGTGAGGGGGGCAGCTGAGCTGCAAAACCACTAACCCTGACCCTGCTCTGGTGGCTGCACAGTGGGAGAGGCACGCATGTACCACTGGGAGCAGTGCGCATACTTGATAAATTCCCCTCTTCCCAGGGCTTATGCGTCTGAAGCTCTTCCAAGAGGTATCCAGGCACGGGAGTTGCGGTACATATCCATAACACTGTTCCATCAAAGGGAACATCCTCCACACAAAGGCAGTGATGCCTCTGCAACTGCTCAGACCGCAGCTGGCCAGCCGTGGGGTGATGTAAGTGCAAAGGAGGATTTCTTTGGGCTGGGACATCAGACATTTATTCTGAAATGCAGTGTTTCATTACGTCTGTTATCCATGCTTGCAAAACTATGCAAAGTCATTAAAAAGCCATCAAGCCTTTAATAGCTCAACCGCCAATTCACTTCTGAAACACTGGAAACCAGATGCCTGCCCAGTAGCACTACGAGCAGTACAGAGTTGATCTCGTCATGCAATTTTGTGGTGTGGTCAGCGGGGAGCCTGCAGGGATCTCCCTGCATGGAGGCCAGGAGGGCGGCAAGAGCCAAGCTGTCCCCTTGCAGCACCACACAGCTTGTGTCCAGGAGACATTGCTCAAGCAGTCCCCTTTGGGAGCTCAGCTAGTGATACCAAGGTCTGAAAGGGCTGTCCACAGGGCTCAGGTAGGAAAAAAGTCACCTGGAGAGCAGCAGAACCGGAGAAGACCGATTTGCTTGGAATCTGTGCTGCATTCAATGGTGTTTTCTGAAGTGTGGCACATTGCTGAAGTTCTGTCAGTCAGGGCACTCACACAGCCTCCCTCTCTCCCACCTGCTGCCTGGTCTCCTTGCAAACTTTCAGCTGCCAGAGCCAGGAGGTGGCCGTGGCACGGGGCTGTGTGATGGTGGCCTTGGGAGCCTGTACCTGTGGGACAGGGCCCAGGACCCCCAGTGGAAGCACTCCCTGCCCTTGCACCCCTTACAGCCACAACCTTGCACAAGGGGACAGGCTTGGTGAGCTTCATCCCCACTACTTCACCTTAGTTGTTTCTGCTGCCTGTCTGTTAATTATTTTTGCTGATTGGATTTGATGAGGAGGGGGACAGTGGTCAGGACTTGGCCATTTCTCCTGCTGGAGAGGCTGTGCTGCCTCCTTGCAATGCTGCGGCAGAAGGAACAGCCCACTGACCTTTTCGGCAAGCGCTTCCTTGGAGGAGGGTTTCCTCCTCTGCAGCAAGAGCAGCAGGTGCAGGGTTTTTCTGTCAACAATCATGAAAATAGTGGTGGGGAGGAAGGAAACCAGGGAGGCCAACAGCCGCTGCTGGCACAGGCAGCGCTTTGGCCAGGACCCTGGGCCTTCAGTAAGGATGGGGTGCCTGAAATTCAGCTACTGGACCTTACAGCTCCTCAAATGAGAGCTTTTCTCTGTGTGTGGCAGCTTTAAATCAATCAGCAAGGCAGAGGAAGCCCTATCCGAGTTCAGTGTGTTATTTTTTGATGAGCAGCTGATGATAGGCAGCTTCTTTGGGCTGGTCCCACTCTCAATTACACGCTGTAGACTAAATAATTCAGCAGCAGCTAAAAGGCGCACTGTCGTGCTGCCCACAGCTGCAGCTTCGACCATTACCCAACCTCCTCAATGGATTTTGTGCAGGGCTAATTTTGGGCTGCTGTTGGAGGTGAAACATCAGTGGAAATGGTTCCTTGTTTTATACAGGCTAATGTTGGTGTAGGGATGGAGAGTATTCAGAGTTACTGTCTTTATTTTAATTTTGTAAGGACTACCTCTTTCAGCCTCTAGTGCTGTAGCGGCTCTCTGGAGGATACCTGATAGCGCTGCCTTCATTTCCCCGCTTCAGTTGATGTCCACTTTCTCAGCTGATTTATACACCTCAACCTGCCCTTTAAAGTAAGGCTGGGTTTGGAAAATGTAGTACCTTTTTGCATATGTGTTTTCAGACTGTTTCTTAGGCAAAGGTGAACTTTTCAGGCATCGCAATGCAGGTGGCAGGCTGGGGATTTGCCGGGGTGCTGCGTTAACCCCTCACAGTTTCTACCCTGAAATGTGGGGGAGCAGCAGGAAACTGGGCAGGTGCTGAGGACATTTGCTGTAGCGCTTGCTTTTTGCATGTGCCCATTTAAAGATGTTATCTCTCACAGTCAATGTTGACAAGTTTCCGTTTTTGGTTGTAATTCTACTCTTAGGCAAACTTGGTTTGGTTTTGTTTTTCTTTTTTTTCAAAGAACTAAAAAAAAATTAATAATAATGTCACCCAACCCACTGTAGCATTTTAAAGGCCATTTTTTGTTCCTGTCGCATGTGACAAGGCATGGGTCTGTTGGGTGCAGCAGCTGGGACACCTTTCTAAATGCAGCTCTCTTAAGAGCAATATGGAAATGGACACCATAAATTGGGGTGCAGGCTTGTTTCTGGTGTCCATAGGGCTGCTGCAGCATCTGCCCTGGCTCCTCTCGCATTCATTTTTATTTTCCATTGTGCTTCCCCTCACAGCTTGCTTTCATTGGCTGCATTTTAACCATTTCACAGGTGTACAGTGTGACTCCAGCAGCTGCTGCTTCATAACCCTTTTGGTCTGGTCCACCTTTATGGTCACCTTCCTTTGCACGCTCCCCCATCAGCTTGCACGGCCCCACTGACTCTCACCAGCCCAGCTCTCCATTTTCTCCATAAAATGAAATGGGATGCTGTGCCCACCCCTGGGGTGCTGCGGTACCCCAATCTGCACAGCCACAGCACTGCTGCATGAGGGAGGAGGCCACCACAGCCAACACTGTTCAAGGTGCCTTTCCCTAAAATCTGTTTCCCTGAAGGTTTCCGCTGCCCCGGCACACACAGCATGACTCATCCTTGTATTTGCACTTTTTGCAGCTTCCTTTTGTGTTTGTCATACTTTGCTGGGGAAAATGAGATGGTTCCTGTTTTGCTGGAAGACCTTACAGTGCCATGACATGGTGCATTATGGGAGAGTATTGCTACGTTCTGGCAGCTGCTGTTTGGAGGGAAAATGTAAATAGTGAGGATGGGCAAAGCTGGCAGAAGACCTCTTCATGCGCATTTCAAAGGGTTCTTCTAAAATGAATCAAATTCTGCAAAAACCCCAGGAAATCCATTTTGGATCAGTTCTCTAGAAATCAATGACTCACTGTGCCATGCCTGGCCTCCCTCTCCTGGGGACTCACGTGCCCCACGTCAGGTTGAGCACATCCTCCCTCGGGGACCGGGATGCAGTCGAGCATCCCCATGGCTCCTGCCACAGCTGGAGAGCGACAGCGTGGTGCTCACTGCTGGCACAGCAACTGGTAAGTGTGACCTGGGGGGCTTCACAGCACTGTGACAACGATTCTTCGTCTGCACAGCCTGTGGGGTCGCCTCTGCTGGAGTTAGTGTCACCAGAGACCGCTCATTGTATGGTTTTATACAGTTTTGGGTTCCAGGTGGGATGGCAGAGAAGCGAAACCGAAGCATGATAGATGGCAATGAATTATGTTTATGGCAAGTCCACATTTATTCAGGGAATCTGGTTAGCTAGGTTCTAAATAGTTTTACTTCTCTTAAGTTTCCATCTCAGGTCTCTGAAAGCAGACAGATGATATTAAATCAAGTTCACTGTAGGCTTAGCTGCAGGAACAAGTTACCCCATCCCACAGATCCCCTCTGCCTGTCTGCAGCAAATGCTAATTCGAGGTAACACAGCCTTGATGCAAGGGAAAAGAAGGAGAACTGGCTAAAGGGGCATCTGTCTCAGTGGGCCAGAGGGATGATATTTTTATTTAGATGCTTTAATTAACTGAACACAGTCTCCTCGTGTGAGCAGCCCCTCACTGCTCCAGGGGACAGAGGGCATTCAGGCACAGGATGCGCGCTCTCTCTCTCTCTCTCTCTGCACATGTAAACACCATGGACCTGCCAAGCTGAAGCACCGTCCCAGCTGGGTCATGTCAGGTAACGCCAACAGGATGTGCAGGGACTTCCCTTCCCTCGGCTGCAGCACAAACAGCCCCGTGGCCAGGTGCACGCTGTCCGTCAGGAGCAGCAGCTGGCACCCTCTAAATAAAAGTATTTATTGCCCCCCCCATACTAAATGACGCGCAATGCCAGGCTGCTCGATTGCCTTACAAAGGAAAGCCCGGACTCGGTGAGGCACAGCTGCCTGGTTTATTTTTGTCATCCTTTGGATGTTTCTTCATGTGCTGACTTCAAGGAAGTTGTTGTGAAGATGGGCTTCAGCTTTGAAGAGTGGCATGAGGAAAAGCAAGCTGCCCACCCACTGCCAGTTGCCTCCAGTGGAAGGGGGAAGGCCATCAGGGATGGGGTTGGGCTCCGAAGCCCAGAAGTGGACCTAGGTACTGCTGGAGATCAAGGATGGAGAAAAGTGGGGTTGAGGGTTTCTAGAGGAGCACTGCCCTGGAAACTGTCTCAGTACTTTCTACACCCCGCACCGTATATCAACCCTGCTTTCCAGGATCCAGGGTAGAGCATGACTGCCTTATTTCCAAGCTGCCTACTTTCATGCTTACAAATAAAACAGTATAAATAACTTCTAAATCTTTTTTTTTTTTTTTAATTAAAAATCATTCCTCTCTGGCCCCATTTCTAAGTAAAATCCTGCTAAACTGAGTGTCTCCTGGAAATACAGGTGCATTTACTATCAGATGGGCAGCACTGCCTGAGAGCATTAGGCTCGGCTCCATTTTCGTCATTACTTCAGGCAGCAGTTTTGAGGAAGCCCGACCGTATCTTCCGCAGGGACTGCCCTCTCACTCCGTTTTGTGTGTGTCTGGTAGGTGTTGCTGCACTGCTTGGAGCAAAACTAATTTTCTTGTTTCTTCCCCCAGGTGAGTAAATGCGTGCTCAATGCTGTGGCATTGTTCTTTGGCTTTGGGCTGTTTCCAGCTGATTAATAGTAGCAGCCAGACGCAGTAGTTTTTACAACATGAGGACGAGGATGTGCATCGGATCACTGGCCTGACTGGACCAGTATCCTGTCTCCAGCCACAACTTGGAGCAGGTATTTTGGAGATTATTGGAGCCAGGGCAAGTTTAGAGTGATATATTTCCTTGGTAAATTCTCACAGTATTTACTAATCAACAATTTGGAGAGTGTTTGAGCTGGAGGTTGCATCTCCAAATACCGTCATGTCCTTAGCATAGCCCCACTTTGCCTGGTGGCAAAAAACAGCCGCTGTTTTTAAGCCTGGTTTACCTATCTAAGGGAGAAACAGGCTTTTTTTCATGTTTCAGGAGTAGATAACTGCACCCCATGAGGGTTTATCACTTCCCTTAAGCCCCATGCAGTCAATAGCCACACAAGTTCTTGAGCATCTTGCTTGTTCACACTGGTCCAGGAGATGCTGTAGCACACTGCAACAGGCATCTGTTTTGGTCTGCAAAACCTGTGTGGTGTCCCCACATTCAGCAGAAAGCAATCGACCTGCAAATTTTGGTGTGTAACCCGTGAAGGCTGTTCTCTTTGAAACTGCCGCCTCTTTGCCTTTGTTGTTTGTGGCAGTCACTTCCGTTCCCCTGCAGATGTCAGGTGTTGCTCATTGCAGGGGCTCCTGGGTGCAAGCAGGGAAGAGGGCAGCGTGCTCACCTCCCACTCAGCGGTGCTTTGCTTGGGCCCCCATAAATGGAAAGGAGAAAAGAAAAGAAACAGGAACTTCATTTTGGAATCATGTCATTCCAAAACTGAGAGAAGAAGCAAAATTTAAATAAAAAGGACTTTTTTTAGTAAAGGGGGGGTGAACTCGCTAACCTTGCAGGAAGCAGTTCCCATGCTGTGGTCTATGGAGGAATGGCTGGATTCAGTACAACAGTTCCAACTTCTTATTTTCAGTCACTAATGTACATTAAATATCAGCTGGTGTTACATGGAACATTCCCTCGGTATCTTCCCATGCACAAGGAAATCTCAGCCTAACTCTGTAGCAAAATTTAGCTAAATAAAACTGCTTAATCCTCAGTTTCTGTAAGCATTACATGAAAGTAAAAGAAAAGGAAGTAAAGCATTACATGAAAGAAGGTGTAGCTTCGTACATCCACTGTGGTTAGTATGTCAAGTCACGTACTTCTCTTAGCCTAAAAAGAAATAGCACTTTGACTATTTTTCCGTGTCCACATTAGAAGTCAGAAAAAGATAACGATACCAAAAGAGAAAGAAAGGAAGGAAAGGAAGGAAAGGAAGGGAAGGAAGGAAGGAAGGAAGGAAGGAAGGAAGGAAGGAAGGAAGGAAGGAAATAATCAATGCCAAACTTATGGTTGTGAAACTGCACTTTGCAACTGAAATTTCCCTCAAAAACACCTGTCACAATAGCAATGTGGGCCTGATTTTTGTATGAAGAGCTCAAATGATCTTCACTTCTGATGACTGATAGCAGCACGGTGGGAACTGGCACCCAGCAGAGATTTCAGCAGTGGGTGGGTGTTGAGACCAGATGGCAAGTAAGGACCTTTTTGGCACCAACAGTAGGTGCAAATCTGGCCTGAAATGCTTATTAAAGCTCTAGGAAGAAAACCTACTAGCAGGTACCTGTGGCCTCATGGGTATTGCCAGGCACTCAGTGACTCTGCTGCAAGAAGAGGGCCCTGAGGTTTCCCCTGTTTTCATCATTGCATCTCCAAGGTACAGCTGAAACCAAATTTGAAAGTAGTGTCTCTTCTCACACAAACACAGGACAAAGCATTTCTTGAAATATCAGTGAAAAGTATTGTATTGGGCGTTTGGTAATTTTCCCATCCTCAGGATGATATTTGCATCTGTTGCTCTGGGAATAAGAGAACATTTCATATTCCTTGGACAAAACTAGGCTAAGATGGAATTACAGTTAGGAGCAGATTAATAAACTCCACATAAAACATATTATGGGACCGTAGCAATTATCTATAAAAACCAAGCATGCTAAAACTCCAGAACAATCAGACTTACAGGTAAATGTAAGTGGAAATGTGAACACATGAACACAGGAAGACATGGGCAGCCAAGCATGGCAGGGATGATGGTGTCACTGTGAGCATGATGGCAGTCCTGCCTCATATTTTGGGGCAGCACTGCACAAGATACATCCCCTTCTTCTGCTCTGCTTTCAGGTGATGACCTAGTGGCCTTTTCCTTCCACAGGTTTCCTCCCTGTTTAAATAGAAGTATATGTGAAAAATGGTGCTGATTTATTTTCTTCAGGACTAGATATTATCCTAGGACTCATCCATCTTAGCTGGCACAGACACTAGAGGATGTCCACTCAAATCCTCTAATTTATGATTAGTTCCACATTAAACAAGGTCAGCTACAGCATCTTTACACAGGAACTAAAAGGAGTTATAACATCTCTTCATATTAAAAAGCAGTAGTATCCCTCTGGCATTCGTGGCAAGATGGACCCCAAATCTCCTGTGTTTCATATTTTCTGATATATGGTGGGTTAGTTGACATGCTCTGTTCCTTGACATATATGGTTCCCTCACTCAAATATTTACTCCTGGCTTCAGTTGCAAATAGCAATCCCACCTCCTCTGTACTTAAGGAGCCAGGACCACCGTCCATTCTCACTGACTAAAGAATAACCTCTCCCTCCCACGCAGGACTTTCTGTAGACCCAAGCCTGTAAATAAACCAATGTTGAGTTTGGAGTTTCATGTCATTTTTAGGTCAGACTGAAAAATGCTTCTAGTAGCGATAAAAAAAACACCCAACCCACCCTTCTTTCATTTCAGCTGAAGTTTAAAAGCAATCACATCTAAGTTGTTCCTGTAAAAAAGAACTTCTCACTCCCTCTCTCGAGTGGTTTGATGGGATTTTTTACATCTCCTTCTGATTTGCAGGGATTTTTCCCCTGCAGATACTTAGTGCCCGCTGTCCCCGGGGCAGCTAAGCAGCATGGCTGCCTGGCTGTCGGGCTTCGCTTCACTTCATTTCTTAGAAAGTGAAAAACCTGCTCCCGGGCAGGCCCTGAAAGTCTGGGTGTCAGCACCGCGCTGTGAAATCTCAGAGGTGATGGAGCTGCTCTGCGCCCGTGGGTGGGCAGTGGGTGGATGCAGGGTGACAGGGGTTTGAGCAGAACAGGAGTGCACTGAGCAACTGCTTCTAAAGAAGTGCTACAGATATTTTGGAGGGTTCCAGTGAAGGCACTGCCGTCGGTTGGTGTCACTCTGTTCTGGAATGGAAATTTGTATCTAACAGAAGGGTACTGAGAAGAAGAAACACTGGGACCTGCACTATTGCAAGCTCCTTGGCAACATGGATTTGGATGCAAAGCAGATGCAGCAGGGCCTGGACCAGAGGATGCAGAAATGGGTTGTGTGACAGTGATGAGCAGAGAGCCCCAGCAGCAACAGCCCCCCTCCAGCAGTCTTCAGAGGGAGTGTAAAGAAGAAACAGGTACAACCTGAGGTGGGGGCATTTTCAGCTCCTAATCACCCCACTACACAATGTTTTTACCTTTTCTTTTTGTTTTAGAAGAAAAATGAGCTACTGGCCCATAGTCTGAAGAATTTTTACTGTTACCCGAGTGGCTGGGCTTTTAACACGCCGCCAGGGACTAAGATCACTCTTACAAGTGAGTAATCTTGCACATCCTCAAGGGAAACTAATAATCAGGTACTTGTTTTTGTCCTACAAGCATAAGACTACCCAATGACCCATCAACATACTCCAGAACTGGTGTAGAGTTGGAAAAACTTCAGTTTGCATCAGACATTGGCTTGAATCAGATGGTTTAATGAGCACAACTTGTAGATGCGGCCTGTTCTCCACACCTTCCACATTCACCCACACATAAAGGTTTATGAGATGTTACGGTGGGTGCCCTGACAGCTGCAAGATGTTCAGGTTTTTTTATAGAGACTAGAGAACAAGTTCAACCCTGGCCCCTTCCCCACCTGCACACCAAGCTATATCTGGAACAAAGCATCTAATGTTTGCACTGAACCTCATCAACCTGACTTCCACTTGCAGAGCTGAAGACAGGAGGCAACCAAAGCAGAAGGCTGCGGGACCTAAACACAAGTGCAGATGTTCACTCAAGGCTTCTTCCAACGCCCCGCTCTGCAATATAGCTTTAACCTTTTCATGGTTATTCTGATCGCTACGTCTGTTTAACATGATCTTACTGAGGAGAAAAGGTGCTTCTTGATGACATCTACAGCTGTGCATCCGGAACAGACACACTGAAGTATCTGTAATCTTTACATGACAGGAAAACTCTTTGCCCTGCCAATCCATCCCACCAGCCCTTCTCAGGCTAGTCATCGCTCAGCAATTTTTGGTGTTCAGACATGCTGCTGACAGCGTTGTGTGAGCTGCTTAAACAGGAAAATCTGTGCTCTGGATAATGACGGTGAATCTTGATTAAAGTTTTCTGGGAAAAGGTTTTCACCAAGGTTAGCCAACAGAGCTGTAAAGTGACCTATCTCAGAGAAAAATGCCACATATCCAGCACCAAAGGGGGATAGGTCTTGGTTAAGCGAGGGAAGGGCTTAAGACTCAACATTACCTTCTATGGGAAGGGATAACTGAGATAACAAGGGATGTGGGTTTTTGTTTGGTGTCAAATAAATTAGACCTAATGGTAAACAGCATTTACAGAGACTTCTGCCTGGCCCTGCATCAGCTGTGTAAGAGAGTACCATGCCAAGAGTAGTGACAACTGAAGGCTTGTGTTTCAACCTCCCAGAAAAGGTGCTTCATCAACCAGGAGCCAGGTAACAAGCTGTGTTGCTCTGGGTGCAAGAAGGTCCCTCACTGTGCAATGGGAGATGTGACAAGGCAGAGAGCCTGGGGAGAACGCGCTCTCTCTTGGATTACAGGAAAATATGTGATTTTAACAATTTCCAGGAATTAATGGTGAATGGTAGGATCAGCTGCCTTGATTTCTGTGAACATCATATTAGTCTCACCTGGGAAAAGAAAAATGTGATTGAAGACCTGTCAGAAGAGCAGCTTGCTCATCTCTTTGGTCTCTGAAAACAAAATAAAGGTCAGATGCAACAAACTAGGACCCCAGCTGAGTCCAGAGCAACGGAGAGGAGAGGAGAGCAACAGAGAGGAGAGGAGGGGAGGGGAGGGGGTCTAAAAGCTCACCCATGAAAATCCTGTGTACTTGTCGTAGGCTAAAAGCATAAGAGGAAAGGGACAGTCAGTAGAGGCACAAAGATCAATGCATTAATCTTGATGTTATTTCACCAGAGAGGCCCAAAACTTCAGATGCACAAGGCTCCCATTTCTGTGTCATAGTGGATATTGCTCTGAACCATGAACATTTTGTTCACTTTGGCATTGAGCAGATGGCAAGAAACTGGAAGGGATTCTAACAACAGTAGACATGATTTAAGAGACACTGGAAAAACTGGCTTGAGAAACAAGCAAGTAAATGTAAAACTAGGGATGGGAAATGTGCTAGAGCTATTTAGAGAGTTTAAAGCCACCAAGAGAGGGGAAATATTTAGTTTTACAGAACAGAATATAAACAAAACGAACATACTATGAGTAACTAAGGGCTGTGGTAAATTGAAACTAGCTGCTTTCGCTGCACTGATTTAAGTTACCAGACCTTTTTTCTTGCACCCCTGCTACAGCCAGGGCAGCAGCAAGACAGGCAGTGCAGCTTCCCCTCCCTTGGCAGCTCCCTGCACACCAGATTTAAATCCTCACTGCTGCCAGGCCAAAAGTGCACACCAAACCATGAGCTGGGGTGGCTGATGTAGGTCTGCTCCCATTGCTCCTGCACAGCAGGAGATGGCCAGCAGGAAGGGGGGGCTACCTCTGCAGGGAAGCCCACTCCTCCTTGCATTGCTGACTTTTGCTCATCACCTGCATGACTTGCGTGTGCACAGAGAGCTGGCAGCGTCCCGAGCATCCTTGCAGCCCCACTTCGTCCCTTTCTAACACATCCCCATTTCCAAAGCAGACATAACGTTGCAGATGCCCACATTGAGCTCAGGCAAAATATTTTAACATGTTCACATCAGAGCTTTTCTGTGACATGTGGCTTGCACGTGGCTGGTGGCAGTTTGGGAGATGCTCGTGCCTGACAGTGGGCCCCAGTGGGATGCCTGCCTGTGCATTCCCACACCCATGCACTCACACACCACTGAACCCATGCACCTGCACACCCACGCACCCATACACCCAAGCATCCGTGTACCCAGAAAGCTGCAGCATCTCCTGCCAGCACTGCGGCAGTGCTGTTTGCTGCCTTCCCTTCAGTGGCCATGGCAACTGCCGTTGTGTAATGAAGTGATGCCAGGATCTGGGCCAGGACCAGAGCTTCATAAAGGAAAGGAAAAAAATAAAAGAGGGAAAGGCATGATGTCAAGCCATTGCATTTGCTTTGCTGACAATCCCTCCTCTGAAAGACAGCAGTATTTTTAAAAGTGCCAGACAGTGAAGGTCTCCCTAGGTATGTCTCCACGAGGGCCAAATTCAGTGAGGAAGCAGGAAGGCTGGCTGCAGGGATGCCTGAGCCTCTTCTGTACCAGCCAGCTCGGACCCAGGAACCACATACCTCCCACAATGGGTCCTTGCCATGCCACAGGTGTCCCAAGCAAGTGCAGTGGAAATACTCTGCGCCCTACAGTGCTGCCTGGAGCCCTTGCCAGGCTGGCCTGCGCAGTGGCAGCTGGGGAGATAGGAGTGAAATAGAAAAGGAAGGCTGTTTTCTAAACAAGGGCAAATTTAATCTGTCCCCAGCCAGGGTGGAAATAAGAGGAAACGCTATTTTCTTCCAGGCAGTTTCTGTTGCCTTTGCAGGGTTTTTGGTCAGCACAAGTCCAGGTCACCAGTGTTTGTGAGCTAATGTTCTGGGGTAACAGCACCATGAGGAGAAAACACGTTAACAGAGCTTTTAAGCACTTGCAAAAAGTGCCCTGGTCAGTCCTGTGTCCCTGCCACCAGTTTCACTTCACCGTGAAAGCGAAAGCACCTGCTCTGCCCCATTGGCTGAGCTCAGGAGAGCCTGCAGCTTGCAGCTTCTTGGAGGTAATGGTCAGAGCTGCTGCCTCTTTTAATAGCAACAAAGTCCTGCAGCTGTCAGTCTTCCCTGGCAGGGTCCACCGGGACAGCCTCATCCTGCACGAAAAGCTGCAACCATGTGTGAAGAGTGGGGTCACTGAGATGTTAACTTCCTTCTGGAATGTTCTGGGACAAGGGCAGGGACCTCAGGTGGGAGGTCTCACCCCATAAAATGTGGCTCCTTCTGGCTTGTGTAAACACGTTTATTATGAAAAGGACTTTGTGCAAAGATGCAAGAGCCTACTCTTTTCTTTCCCCTTGCCATTGCACCAACTTCCCTTCCCTCAGGGGTGAAGACTGCCAGTGCAGCCGAAGGTTTGCACAGGCAGCATCTCCTTGGGTTGGCATGAACCTGTTTGCAGTTCAGAGCAGAAGCACGCGTGTGTTTGGGCTGACATCTAGTGTCGGCATGGATGAGGCCAGGGAAACCAGCTCGCTCCTTTCTCCAGACGTGTTAGTGGTGATCTGCAAGGAAGAAGGAAGATGACATTTCTTTGGCTTAGTGCTTTTAATTTGCTTAGAGACCTGACCCAGAAGTCCACAAGTATCTTTGTTCTGTTAACTACTGAAGAAAAAAAATATTAATAATAATGATGGGACATTCAAAAATATAGAAGTGAATGAGTAGTTTTAGACCTGGAAATAACAAAAACAGCTTAAATTGCTTAGGTGTGCTGTTGTCTCCTCCTTTTGAAGCATCACAAAGACTAGCAACTGCTCTTGAGCAGGCAGAAGTTGTTTATAGGGAGGAAGTACTCTTGAATGGTAGGATATGATTTCGAAGGACTTATCCCATCAAAAGCATTTAGTATGACGAGCTTCAGGAAACCACACTGCTGCTGCCTTGACATGTCATTACTTGCTTGTCAGCCACCCCTTGCGTGGGCTCCTCCTTTTCATCTTCCCCAAATCATTGCAAGATCTTCCCACAAAAGCCAGTGCATAAGTTCAAGTGGGTTCACTGTCCCACTGTCTCACTCCTGAGACACTTTCCTTGGAGACCTTCAGTGTCAATCAGAAGCCATTCATGGACTCAGCCCCTCCGTGGAGTGTGACAGGGATGGGCAATGCTTTTCTGGCACAAAGAGAAAGAGAGGAGCTGCTCATATGGATGCTCAATACCTCTCAAAATTGTGTATACAATAGTGAACTGCGAAAAACATGCAGCTCAGCTGTAAAAGTATTTCCTGAAAGATACTTTGGGTGCTCAAGTTCACCCAAAACCTTGAGTTCACAAGGGGTGGAAGAATGACTGAACAGGTTCAAGGAAGAGACAATAATGAGGATGCTCAAGTGTGGACAGGGGCTCAAACAGTCCCTGAATTGTTGCAGACCGGGACAGTATTTGGGAGAAGTATCATATTTTTCAGAAGCACCCTGTTTTGGTACTGCTTCATAGGCATCTGGTTTTGGCCTCTCTCTGAAGGAGAGTGCTGAGTTATAGATGACCCTTTGGTTGGGCCCAGAAGGGCTGTACTGGTATCACCCTGTATTACCATTTACCAGTGCTTTTTTATTTTAACTTAGGTCTTTTCTAACCCTTCCACATGGCACAGGCAGAAAAAAAAGCACTCTTGCAAAACAGAAGTAGTTCAGGCTCTCTCCTAAACATACCATTTCCCTTGCTCCCACCTTGAAAGCTGGATGGGCTCTTTGGTACTGCAGAAATTGGCAAAAGGAGAAAGAAAAGGGGAAGAGGAGGAGGGACATAGGACAAACCTGCTTTGGGTGCACTTGGGAAGTTAATTTTTATTTTTGCCTTGATGCTATTAGCAGGAATATCGCCATTTCACACATTAAGTCACATCCTGTTCCCCTGTCCTGAGCATCAGCAAAAGTCTTGGCTTCAGTTTTGTCCCACTTCCCATGTGCCCTTTGGAGGTCACCTCACCCCTGTGCGTTTCTTTGTGATAGTTCTGACAGTGCCGCCTTGACCATCCCCCTTATTTATCTTGCAGATGAAGGTCGTCAGCTTTCCTTATGGTTACACCTCCTGCCTGGCAAGTTGGGGTTAAGGTCCCAGTGACATCCTCTGAGGATGACAATCACATTTTTATTGAAAGCCCCAGAAACAGGCTTCAGGCTTACAAATCTGTGAACAAAGAGGAAAATGTGTTTGTGCTCTTCTTTCCCCACTTAAGTGGAAGGAATCTTGTGCAAGAGGGCTCCCTAAGTGCTGCTGGTCAAAGCTGGTGGTGTTTTACGCAGGAGTCGGCTTTGTTGGAAGAACTGGATAGAGTCAGGGAGCAGATCTCATCATCCTGACAGAGCAGGCAGCCTGACACTGAAATTTTGAGCTCAGGAAATTCCCTCCTAATGTTTAACCTTTAAGTATTTGATCTTTCCTTTCAGATTCCCCATCAAATATGTGTTTCAGACAGCCAAGAGATTCATATTTAAGCTCAGATGGTGCAGGACACCCTGTCCAACCCAAAACTATTTGTTCTGTACACACATTTGAACTCCAGAAATTACACAGAGATACTTTACACAACTTTGAACCATTTAAGGACAAAGTATTCCCTCACATTGTTTTAGCTATAGTATATTTTACTTCATGCAGTGTTCAAATATATATATGTCTGCTTTTATAGCCACTGTTTGTATTCAATACAGTCCCTCTCTTTTTCTTCATGACCACATTAATGATATTATTCTTTGCTGCCGTCATATCACATGCAATCCCCTTCCCCAACATCATAAAACTGAAATAGCAACTGAAATTGGCACTGTTCTGGGGACTATTCTGACAGCTTATCTCAAGATTATAAAATCTGGTGCGATGGCTCAAAAGAAGAAGACAAAAACCACTTCTCTATTACAATGTATACTTTAAGGGTGGTTGCTGTAAAACACTACAAGTTTCTTATTTCATAAAGCCATATAGTGCTTTTGTTTTGAGGAAAGGGATACTAACAGCTGCACAATGGCCATGTAAAACCAACAGGTCTGGATGAGTAAGCATGAGTTTCTGTCTATGTGCTATCCAGAACGAAACTTGATTCAGAAACTGCATTTCCCTTCTCTTCTTCAGAAGAGCTTTCCTGAGCTCTTCTGATCAGTATCCCATGGATGAAGCTGCTCAGCCCAGTGTTTTGGCTGCTGGGAGACGGTGACTTTCTCCTGCGGTGCTTTTGACTCTTGCCTGTTGGCTGGTGGCAGCAAAGTTGCTGTGTGAGAGAGACCCTATGTGGACAGTTTCTAAGGAAACCATCCCACGCTGGGATATGAGCAGCCTTTCCCCTCTGGTTCCCCAAGTTTGGCTTCAGATGTGCTCAAAGCGCTGTCACTGGGAAAGTGTTTAATGGCTCATGCAATGTATCTTTAATTACTATTCATCCGGTGCCTTTCTGACAGATGCTCATGTCATACGTTTTAAAATAACATGCTTGTACTTCATCTTTAGGAAGCATTGGTTCAATCTTCCACTCACAGGTTACTGTCATGAAGGCAGAGCCATGAAGGATGATAGAGATTTTGGGCATGAGAGACTATCTAGAAAATGATGTGGTGACTGGCAAGGGGCAGTGGGACCTGCCAGCATATCAGATGAGAGGAGACCATGTCAGGGAGACCCAAGCCAGTGCCACTCATGGTGGTGCTGACCCTTTCCCCCAGGGAAAGGAGTGGATAACTCCACTGCTGTGCACAGAGCATGGAGAGCAGCTGGGCCCACATGGTGCTTCCACAGCAGAGCACCAGCTCCTGAATTTGGGCCCTGCACTCATTATATGTCTCCAGTTCATCCAGGGAAGAGGCAATAATATTTGGACGCAGTTTGGGATGCCCTGTTAAAGCACCTCGAAAATCCCTGCCTGGAGTACTGGAAATATTCCCATTTGCCCTGAGATTCTTCTACCTCTGAGTGACTGCAAGAGTTTCCAGCATGTGGAGGAAACTGCAGCTGTGCAGGAGTACAACAAAATAAGCCAAACTTCAAACACGCTGAGCAAACAAGCACTTAACCATATTTCTTGGGAAAAAATATATCAATTTTCAAATGTTCCTTCCACCTGCTAAATGCATTAGCAGCAGTGCTGTATCTCGAACAGGCAGTTGCAATGGAAGAAAAATAGCTTCTTTGTGGTAGTCTGGTGTGCTTGTGACAGCCATTCAGGAGATGATTTACTGCTCTGTGCTGGAAGCTGGACAACCACGCTCAGTGCTCACATGGCATGAGGTTGCTCTCCATCATTTCCAAAATTCCCTGAAAGAGCTAAGTACTTTGCCACCTATTTTCTCTTCTAAAAAACTGTCAGAGTGGGGTTTTGCATGTGTTTGCCATGTCAAGGAAAATAAGTCCTTACTGGGAATTGGAGGCAGCAGGCTGTTGGCCCTGAAGGTTATTACAGGGTGTCCAGTTTCAGCAGCTGACAGCACCATAGGAATTTCAGGGGATTCTTTTGCTGCTATGTAGTGGATTAGCACATCAGTGTAATGTCAGGAGGAAAAACATAGAAAATATGACCCGCTTGCTATTAAAACAGATTTAAGTGGAGAGCTTTGCTGGCGTTGGGCTGCCCTGGTGGACTGGTGCTGGAAGAGCAGCCCATGCTTTCCACTTTGGGGCCAACAGCTGCCTCTGCTCTGCCTATGTGGCCTTGGCCATGCTTTTCCATCCTACTTCATTGAGGGCAACTGAGGGCATGCCAGAGGGGATGCAGTCCAGAGCCCAGTACCACAGCCCTGATCGGCCCGGGTCAAGGGCAAACAAGAAACAATATTTTCAAATAGGTTTGGACTCGAAAAATGCATGTGCTCTTTTAATTTGTTATTTGTTTTGATGATGAAAGAGGAATAAGGAAAGAGGAAAGTTTTTGCTGGCTAGTCTGAGCAGTGGAAAGGGCACGTTTCCACCTACCTCTCTCTGTCGGTGGTCAGTGTGGTGCCTTACAGCCCACCACCACTCCCCATGTTGGCCTCGGGTCCCCAGTGTAGCTACAGGGGACAGTATGGGAAAATAGGCCATTGAAGTGATTTGGGTTCATGACAACCTTTCTTGCTCCCTGAAAAGGCATTTAATCAGGCAGCTGAGGTTAGAGGAGTCCCGGAAAAAAAGCACCTTCTGAAGGAAGGGTCTTGAAGCCAGAAAGAAAGCAAAGCACTGTGGGTTCTGGGATTGCCCAGGAAGGAGCAAGCCTTCCTACTGTTTATTTCTCTTCATTTCAGGCTATCGGTTCTTTGTTTAGCTGCTTCTCAAAGAAAACCAGAGGACTCCTCAAAAATACCTACATCCTTAACTCTTTTGAGTCATTCCAGCTAAAGGGAACAACAGAAGAGCAGCACAGGTATTTCTAGGAAAGGTGGAGTCAGTTGCAAACATATTGACTCAAGGATGTCCATAGGAGGAGAAGAGCATTTTTATGTGGGCTAAACCTGGAGCATTAAAGAGGAGCCTCCACACTTGGGACAGATTTCAGGGCAAATGAAGATATGATTTCACTCAAGAGTACAGTAAGTTGCTCCAACAGAGAGGTGCAGGATGTCAAATGGTGGCTTGTCTCCACTACTGGAACTGGCAGATATGATTATGAGTCTCAGGACTGTGGCAGAAGAGCAGTGATCTCTAAAGCCATTACGTTAAAGCAACTTGGAAAGAGGATGCAGATGTGGCACAGTGAATTCAGTGCAGGCTGAAGTCACTGCGCAGTGTCCGCATCCCACTGAAGTTCTGCCAAAGCCTGCTTTGAACTGTGTTAAGTCAGAGATAAAAGGGACGGGAATCAAGGCAATTTATCTCAGACAGAGACCTGTGAAGTACCCAGATGGAAAAACCAAATCAAATGCTGCCCCCCCCCCCACCCCAGACTGAGAGCTGTTCTAGCTCCTGTCCTCAGACAAAAGATTCCTGCCCACTGACACTGGCTGAAGCCATAAACAATATGTTAGGATTTCCTAACTTGAGCACTCAGCTAGCCAGGGAAAATAGTGTTGACACAGATGTCAAGTTATAACCTTGCCCTCCTATAGAGAGGGAGGTCACAGATGGTATTTAGATGGGGATAGGAACTTACCTGTAAGAAAATCTGACACAGATCTGGCTTTGCTTGAGAAGTTGTAGCTTGCCAATAGAGAAACACCCAAAACTGAGAAACAGACACTGTGTAAGTATTTCTCTACCCAGAGCACAGGTTGGGTTGTAAAACAGCTGTCTCTTCTCCATGACAGCAGTCTCTAGAGGTGACTCAGCAGTCAGTGAGATGAGAACCAGGCACTTAGCATTACTGTGTGATGGGCAAAGCCAAGACTTTAATCTGTGTCCTCCAGGTGAGGTCTTCGACTTCCAGCATAGCCTTACTGATGAATGAGCTACAGTAACTAAAAGCCAGGATTAACGACATCAAAAACATGAAAGCCAATATGAACAAAGTGCAGTGGCACATGACAAAAGCAATGGCAACTGCAGGCAGCAACTTGGAAACTCTCTGCAATATGGGGTGCGTTTGCTGCCTTTGGGGCCTAATTATAAATATTCTCGGGTTAGCTTAAATAACTACTCTCAGAGTAAAGGCCTTTTTCTTTGTTAGATCATTTTGCAAGCCCAACTCCCACAGTCTTTAAGCACTGATGTCAGAAGTTAAAGCTGAACTTTATATAACCTCCAGGCTATAAAGGACACCAAATGCAAAATATTCGGGAGTTTTGAAATGACATTATATGTTAGCCCTGGCTAGTTTACTTTGTACCTAAAGTAAGTTCAAGTCCAAGTTGTAAGTGTCTTCTATACTCTGTGTAGAAGTGTAGCATAATGACCAAACATAGAATATTATTTTATTTTTGGAAAGTAGGCACATGAGCACTGATTCACCAGGTATTTAGAGTCTCAAATTACCCTTCATTTAGTAGGAAAAACTGAAAGCCAAGTGCTTTGCTGAAATAGGTCTACATTTGGCTAGCACTGGATGACTGTAAAACTGTGCAAGATCGCTAGACTTTAAGCTCACACTTTCATCTTCTAAGGCTGATGCTCAGACAAGGTAATAAAGGCGGAAGCTGCTGTGCGAGGCACTGGTGGACTTGCAGAGTACCCTGCTGTTCCCTTGGAGGAGCCACTGGCATAGGAATGGATGTGTTGAGATCAGTGTTCTGAGGAACATGTTAGTGTCACAGCACAGCAGGATTAGCAACCCTACTTTATTTTGCTGGTTATGGTTTTATTTTTATACTAAATAAATTAACTAATCTTGATCAACTTGCTTAGCTTGCTAAGTTTCAATCTCCACCCACACCATTGCATGTCAACCCCTGCTTCTATAATAGCGGTAAAACCCTTCACCATAGTCCCCCACCATACAGGGAAACGACCAGACAGCAGAGATGAAGCAGAAAATGCTGCATCCAGTTAGTTAGGACTATGGTTTTGCCATCTAGCAAACTCGACTAGGTGATTTCAACAGAGAAATGCATTGTGCAAGGTCTCCTCAATGAGGTAAAACCTCCTTTATTACAGGACACCAGTGTCCAGGCAGGCACGGTCTTGGGCTAATTAAGTAATAACATTGCAGGGACGTGAGTTAGAAACGTTGGGGAGGTACTGGAGGTGAAGATGGGTTGATGTCCAAGCAAAACTCAAATCTTTTGCAAGGAGTAAAGACTGGTTTCAGTTCAAGCCAACGATACCCTCTCCATGACACGGATGGTACCATGCTCAGGCCGAAACATCATGGGGTGAGGGAGGAGGAGGTCTTCTGCTACATGCAGCTGTGAGATGCCATCACCTGGTGCAGGCTTCCCAGTCTTTCCTGACCTGAGCTCCTACATATGTTCCAGTGGCAGAAGCTCACTGCATAGGGAGTTTAAGCTCACTGGGGATCAGCTTATTTTTCTTAATTGCCTTCACAACCATAATTCATAAACCTTGGTGGCTTTGCAGGGTTCTGCAGGTGGCTCTGCAGAGAATGAGCTGCTATTACTGCCCAAGAAAAAAACATTAAGAGCAGATGCTCTTGGAGGCCTGGGTGCTGGTCATGTAACAGCTGGGTTCAAAGAGGTACTAAGCAAAACACTTAAAATGTTCTCCCACTGAATTAATACTCTGTTATTCACCCTCTATAAGACCATAAAGTGCTAGGATGGCTGGAGCCAGTGCTCTTTGTGTTTCCCAGCCCTGGATGTACTTTTTTTTCTGTGAATTTGTCCCATGTATGCTTTCAACAGCCACAGACTTCAGAGACAAGATGTTGCACAGCTGAAGGGCATGTTGTTGTGAAGAGCCACCTCCTCTGTTTGTTCCAAACCTGATTTAGTTTCATTTAATGGAAGCACAGCCTGTTCCCCAAGGGGAACTTTTTGGGGTGCATTCACAGGGAAGGGCGGTGCCAGCAATGATGCACTAAGCCCATGTCTCTCCTGGCAAGGAATCTGGGAGCCACTGAGGGGTCTCTGCTTGTTCATTAAGTTTCTTCATCTCCACTAGATTTTTCTCAAATAGAAAAGTTATTAATATGACTCGTGACTGTTGCAGTGAAGGATGGGGTCAGAGTTCTGGAGTGCTGCTCTCCAGAATTGTCTTGACTGAGAGACTTCAAACACTGTTTAACCAGTCCCTGCCCCATCACTGTCCCACTTCAATCTACTCATTATCCAGCAAGACAAGTCTCATACCAGCCAGGTAGGTTAGAGGAAAACTGTGCCTCAAGAAGCTGTGAAAGATCACCGCTTTTCTCCAGGAAAGCTAGAACTTTTACCTTTGTCATACACATATGTACAAGACTGATAGCAAGAGCAACCCATTTTCCATGTCTTGAATACTTCACGACTGAACTACTACTCACCAAAAGATCACAGAAATAACTGATTTTATGTTAAATATGATCTAGGACATCTGACAGAGCAGCAGATGTCTTACTTAATATGCCCCTCCATGCAGAAGCATTGGCGAGAATGTACGGTGCAGGAGCAAAGAAGCTGATGTTAAACTTCTGCAGCCAATGATTTCTACCAAGGCAAGATCTTCTGTCAGTTCAGAAGCCAGATACGTGCATTGCCACAGGTTTTATGTGGAAGTCAGCAGAGAGGCTGGTACCACCTGTGATTTGTTCAGCTTGGGTTTGGTAGGGAAAAGAGGAAGAAGGACCTTAGTTCAGCAGAGTTCTGACCTTCAGACTGGCACAAATCCTCTTCCTCTTCTTCAAAGAAATGCAAGAAACTTATCATTCCCCTCAAGACTTTTATGTCTGGAGGTGGCCATGCCTTCTTCTCTAATGAGAGGAAAGAAACAACCAAACGAATAAGTTGGCCAAAGTGTTCAACTATTATTGTGTGGAAGGAGAACAGGAAATGAAGAGGAATTACAAGCTGACAATGAGTCATGTTATGCCTTCTTGTCTTTCTTCCAGAAGTGAAAGAAGGGCAAATTTCCCCTTTAGATTCTCTAATTTGCTGGGGGGAAAGATAAACCATGTTTTACTTTTAGCAGCTTTTGTTCTTGCATGTGCTCCTGGACCTAAGGGCACAGAGAGCACTGTGCTGCTGGGGAGGCTGCTACATCTGACCAGCCAGACTGCACTGCCCATGTGAGCATGGAGAATTTGCTTGCATTTCTATTGTTGTGCTTTTGATTTCTGCAGGACCAAAAAAATCCAACCAACCAACAAAAGAGATTCAAGGACACATGGAGACAGTTTTCCAAAAATGGAAACCTGTTTTTCACTGAGAGGATTTCCAGAGCAATCTAAGTGGCTGAGGATCTTGTCTCAAATAGAATTTGGACCAGTGGGTAGATCCTCATGCACAAATTGCGCTTGGGGATTTTAATTCCTTTATGCATGCTTGTTCCTAAACCTGCTAACTAGTGAGGACTGTTGTTCCCAGACACCAGCTCAGGCTCTGATAGCTTTTGTAAGAGCATTTGTATCAAAATATTATTGTGCTGGAGTCTCCAAGGCCATCTGGGGCTTGGTGCAGACAGGGTGCTTACAAATGAATATGAACCAAAGCAAATCAACATTGCTTGGCAGGATTGAAATGTATTGCTAGGGTCCGTCTCTGCCAAGCTAGACTGTTTGGCTCCAGTCCCACTCTTTAGGGGGATTGTCTGTCACAACACAATTTGGTATTGTACGGCGTCATGGTTACATGGCTCACTGCTCCTTTAACCCCTCTCAGGCCTTATACTCTGCTTATTTGTTGAGTGGAATCCTGTGAATCTCCAACTCTTAAAGCAGACCTCGGACTCTGGTACCTTACATCAGTTGTCCCTCATGCCACTGTGCTGGTTCAGGTACAGCTTTCCCTCAGGAGCTGTCAACCTGTACATTGCAGTCCTCTTGAAAGGAAGACATTATTTCTCAATGCCACAGAATGATAAGAAGACAGATCTTTGTACCATCTCATGATGGAAGCCTAGCTTCTTGGTCTAACCACCTCAAAAACCTGGTTATCCTTTCAAGTGGGAGTCCAGCTTGGACACTTGATTGAGTCTCCATGATTATCCCATCCCTTCATGAGCTGCTGCTGCTTCTGCTGAGCCCTGCTGGCAAACCCAGAAGCCACCCATTAGAGGACAAACCAAGATATCAGGGTGAATGTCCTACCAGGTTTGCTGCGAGGCGTATAATCATATCACCCTCACCACTCTGGACATGTTTCTGAGTTCATTGAATCTAAATATGGATGTAGTACATTATCACAGGGTGTTGGCCAAGACACAACAGTACAGGTGGCTCCAAGTCTATTACATACAGTTTTTGCTATAGTGAAAACCCGCAGGAAGCACTGGTAGAAGTGCTGCCTCTGAACACAGGTTCTGCTGCGCCACCTCCCATCCTGGAGGCTCTGTGAGGGGCAGCAGGAGGAGGATGTGCATATTCCCTTTGGAAGGCAGGTGAAGAGGCAGATCCAGCCTGGAGATATCCGTTTTTTGTAGGTGTGACAGGCAGCACGTGCCGTCCCGCAGGCAGGCACTGCCCGCGCCGCTGCCCAAGCGGTCACGTCGCCCACCAGCCCGGGACGCAGCTGCAGCCTCCTTCCCGGTGGGCAGGGCAGCAGCAGCCTTGCACAGGCTGGGACGCCGGAGAAACGCAGCCCGGCTGCCCAGGTCACACAGCCTTCCTTGTGGCTTTCCCCTCACACTGCAGGATTTGAGTGTTTTCCTTCAAAGTTCAGGTTAAAGCACACTGGTACTGCCCGGCTCTCCCAGGCAATGTCTGCTCTGTAGGCTGGGCTGAGGGGTAACTCCACGAGGGTAGGTCCCAAGTGCTGGGCTTCGAGATGGTTGATGGAAAAAGGGGCCTGTAAAAAAAAAAGGAAGAAAATGAGAGGCTGGGCAGATTGTAGAGAGGGAGATGTCTATCAGGAGTGCATTTAATCCACTGGCAGGGAGGAAACATGAGGAATTTGACCGGGAAGGTAAACACGAGCATCACCAGCTGAAGAGCCTGAGCAGCTCTGCTCAATTGCTGGTTCCCCCTCCATCCTCTTCCACCCGCCTTCAGCGACTCCCTCCTACAGAAACCCCAGAACCTCTTCCCCTGGCAGGACATCTCTCTTGAGCTGGAAGTCCCATGGGAGAAGGGCAGGGACAGCACCTCTCTGGCCATGTCCTGGGAGAAGTGGGTGACCGGCAAATGGCTTCTCTTGCTCATAGGCACTGGTAGCGAGTACAAAGCTGTGCAAAAGGCAGGCCAGGACATGAGGGGGGTTTGCACAGATGCAAACAAGCATCTGGGAGGCTGAAGGCCATCTTGCTGAGCTTGCATCAGCCCCATGTTTGGTAAGAGGCAACCAGACACACTGGACGTGCAGTTGGGAGCTTTCTGAGGAGCAAACATGTTCAGATGTCCACGTCAGGTGGTGGCCAGCTATTGCAACATTCCCCAGGTGTAAACATCTGCCAGGGGCCGTTCCCACAGTGAGTGAGACATGGGCTGAAAACACCCATCCTCAGGGCTGCATTCTGCTCCTCAAGTGCTGAGAAAGTCAAAAGTTACCCTTTCCCCATCCCAGCTCTGTCCAGCAGGTAGCTCCTCCTCACCTGCAGTGTTTCAGAGTTAATGCAGAGCTGTGGACTTCTTTTATTTGGGAAAAACAAATGAAACACAAATAAAGTGAGATAATATGTATTTGTAGTGTACAGTAGGCACTGGCATGGCATTAGAGGTATAGTTAGGTTCCTGTGGCTGCAGGAGAAGAACCTTGTGGTGACTTGTGTCTAAAATGTGTACAATTTTTCATTTTTACTATGAAATTTGACATCACTTAGTTCTTACCAGTAATAATATAAACAACCAGAAAAGAAATGTGTCATTTGTTCTGTCTAATGCTGAAAATCAGGTTTTTCTACTAGTGCTTCAGAGCTGGATTAGTCCCACAGCAGCAGAGAGTGGAGAGGAGAGGGTCTAGGCGGGGGTGAGCTTGCTCAGCCCAAGCTTTTATGTACAGCTGTGACATCAAAACACTGGATCTCAGCTCACATCCCCCACCTCCCCAGCCAGGAAGCATCTTTACCTTAACCTCAGTTTCTATCAAAAGGCACTGCCAGAAAGATAAGAGGAAAGAACACGTTTGCCTGGCTGGAGACATAACGCTCTCTTTTGAAGCAAGCAGCCCCTCTCTGTGATACCCCTGTGAGTCACAGCCCCAGCTCGGAGCTGGGCTGGCTGGCGAGAAGGCAGGAGCGTGGCTGGGGGCTCCCTCCTCACTCACCCTTGCTCGGGTGGGTTTCTGGAGCATCCTGACGGGCTCCACTTGTTTTTGCGCTGTGTTCTCCCCATCGCCGCAACGCATTTTTTCTGCAGCTGGGAAGCAGCGAGCTCTTCCTCGCGCTGGAAGTTAATCATCTGCTCGCAATTAACCTATGACCTCCCGTGCCCAAGGCGTGCACGGGGCAGTGCTGCAGCTTTAACGCGGGCGGTGGAAGCGGGAGGAGGACAGCAGTGCCAGGTCCAGCCCCGAAGCCGCTGCAGATCTCCCGCTCCTGCCCGCCATGGGCAGCCGCAGCCTCCTCACCGCCCTCCTCACCGCCGCCCTCGTGCCGCCCCCCGCCGCCCCCTCGGCCCACCACAAGCTCCTGGTGTTCCTCCTCGATGGCTTTCGCTTCGACTACATCGACGACAGCGAGCTGGAGGGTCTGCCGGGCTTTCGGGACATTGTGAACATGGGGGTGAAGGTGGATTACATGACCCCAGACTTCCCTAGTCTCTCTTACCCAAATTACTACACGCTGATGACAGGTGAGTACCTGCATTTTGCTGTGATGATGCTCCTCAGAGCTACCGGCTCCCTGTGCCAAAGTAGATGGCAGCTCCCTGTGACTTTTTTCCTGCAAAGATGACATAAAAATAACAGAGGTCTTGCTTTTAGCTGGGAGTTTAAAAGCACTGCAGCATTACAGCTCAGGATTGCTTGTCCAAAAGTTGCTCTGAACTTGGAAACGCTGTGTGGAGCTGATTTTTGAAGTTCCTCTTTGCTTTCCCACGGTGCTGCCGAGTCCCAACCTGCTGTGACTGTGGCAGCATGGCCATCCAGGTCCCCAGTGGGAGCACTGGTGGAGACAGCTGCATCCTGAACACAAATACGAGTGGGAAATGCATGGAAAACGAAAAGGAGCCTGTTGAGAGCCTTTCCAACTAATAAAAAGGCATGTAAACTGAGGGTGACCGATGTAATAACTTCTTTTCAGCCAGCAAGTCTGTTTTGGCAAGTTCAGCACAAAGTTTCTTTGTAAACTTCACAGACTTTCTACTTTCGCAGGTCACTGTCTTAACTTTGCCCTAAGTCCTTACATCTTTAAGATAATCCCAAATAGGCAAATAAAAAGGATTTTTACTTTTGCTTTCCTACAGTTTCCCTTTTTCTGACTGCCCAGGAGAAGCTGTCAGAAAATTGGGAGGGTAGTCATGATTTTCATGGTGCTGGTTTCCTTTTAATCTAAGTGGAGCAATATGTGATTACAGTGACTCCTGAAAGGTGCAGAGTACGGCTGAGCCCTTTGCATCAGAGAAAGACACCCTAGAAACAACATTTAATAAAAAATAATAATAAAAAAGAAACAAAAAAAACCCCAAAAAAACCAAAAAAAAACCAGAAAAGTTTTTCTGGAGTTTCTGCTTGGTTTTTTTTGGTTGTGTTTTTTTTTCCCCCCCCAGAGTTATTCGACAAACAAGACCTTGCAGCTAAAAAGAAGTGAGAAATTCTGTCCTCTCTAAAGATACATGGTATCTTCTGCTGTCCCGGGAACAATACAATGCCCAGCAGTCCATATACTGCTTGCTGGGAAAGCAAATAGATGCCATTGTCAGACAAAAATCTGACATCAGTTGTGCCCAGTTTGTTTTGAAACTGCTTAACTCCTTCCTCCCCATCTTAGGAGAGGAACGCCTTTCTGTTGCTCATCTCTGAAAAGAGTACAAAACTGCCACAAATTTTTTTAACGACTTGATGCAAATGCGCGAATGCAGACCAAACATCACGAGTGAAAATAACGATGTCACTCGACTGTGGACCTTGGTCTTTAAGTGTATGTAGGCAAACCAGCTTAATACCTCATCTGTAAAAAGCCTTCAGATGAAGCTGTTAAAGAGAACAGGGAAAGTGACTGCTTTCTCTCCTAATCACATCTAATCATCTCTCCTATTCAGTGAGTATGCGTAGGGTGAAGTCTATAATCAACCTTCTGAGGAGTTTTGAAAACATCCTCTTTTGTGCTACCAAAGAAGGAGTTTTGTTTTAGATAATGAAACTGCAGTACTAGGCTTTTATGTTTTTAGGGTACCACCAGAGTTTCTACACCTCATCTTGAGGAAATGAGACAATCTGTCAGACCAAACTCAACTCCTCTTGCAGGTCTCCTGGCCTTCATGATGAGGATCTCAATGCAAATAACAACTTAATTGCAAATAATGATTCACCTTCATAACACATGAGTCACAGCAGTGTTAAATAGGTCAGGAACCAACTGAGGACCAAACTGAGGTGTTGACCATGCCCAAAGAAAGATCCAAGACTGCACTTGAGCCCTCGGTGTGACTGTGTATTGACATGACAACAGGGTAAATCCCATGGTTGCGCTGTTCTTGCTCCCAGTGCCGCAGTGGAGTCTCCACAAGAAGGAGATGTCATGTCTTAGATGATGTGGTGGGGTTAGGAGCATGGGGCATGATGCAGATGTAGCATTAGCTGTGTTCAGTCTGTGCACATTTGATTTGGAAAGCTGGGGCAGCTTTTGGGGAAAAAACAAGCATGACAGTGTGACATGAGCATTGCACTGTAGTGACCTGCTCAGGGACGGGCAAGTGGATATCTCCCCATTGCTGCTGTATGGGATTTAAGCTTACATCACATCTCTCCAGTCATGCCTCTCTTGTGAGAAGTGCTGTAACTGGTTTTGCTTCCATTTGCAACTGGGACGTGCAGGACTGCCACAGTATCTTCTGGGAAATCAGGGACTACAAGGACAGGCTATTCTTTTCATCTTGTCCTGAACTGCTGCATCGTGAGCTGTTACAAAACTCACATTTTAACCTCTAAAATGCCATATTTTAGCATTTGTGAGTGTAGTTTCATAGTATATTTGCTTTTTTTCAGCTAAAACAGCTTAAGAAATTTCTGGCCCCACCTGCACATTTCTGTGCCCCTGACCTGTTCATTATATCCCACCACTTTTTCGGTTAAACACTCCCATCGCTTCCTTATCTGTGCGTTTTGCTGAGACTAGGTGCTAGGTGAAGCACAGACAGGGTGGGAGGAATGGGGCTCAGCCTAGGTAAACAAAGTGGATACATTTTGGAAGGGAAGCAGGGTGAAAGAAGTGACTTGCTTATGATCACAGGGTGGGAGGAATGGGGCTCAGCCTAGGTAAACAAAGTGGATACATTTTGGAAGGGAAGCAGGGTGAAAGAGGTGACTTGCTTATGATCACAGGGTGCTAGAGGGTGATGGCAGAGCTCTCCGCGGCAGAGGCCCCTCCTACTTAAATCTGCCACTGCTGTTAACCTACGAGAAAATACTTGCTGGAGCTTTCAGGAGTGACACAGAAAGCCTCAGCCCAAAGCCTGGGGCCTGCCTAGAGGTCTTTTCCCTTCCTCCACACCTACAGCAATTATGAGAAAGAAAAACAGAGCGAAACATGAGGAACACTGATGGTTTGTCTTCCTCATGTGAAGCCACTGAGTGATTCAGAGCATGGGGAAAAGTGCCTGTCTCCCTGTGAGCCAGCAGAAGACCTACTGCCCTGGGGCATCCCTCCACAGGCACCCCAGCTCCCTCCTGCACCCACTGTGCCCTCCCAGGTCACACTGCCCTTCTCCAGCTCCCCTTGCTCCGCGGGAGTGGCACCCACTGTCACAGCTGCCACCCAGCACCCTACAGGGTCTCCCACCAGGAACAGGCTGGGGTGATGCTCACAGCTCCACAAGAAGGCAAAGCATTACCCTGAATTAGCTGAAAGACAAATGGCGTTTGTTTGAAGAAGCACCAAACACCAGCCAAGTCATTGCTGGTGCAAAGGGATATCACTGACGTGCAACGGGAGAAATTTGTTACAAAAATCCAGCAGTGTGCAAGGTAGCCCAAGTATGTACTGACTCAAAATCTCACTATTTGAAAATCAATCCTCCATAACAACTTCATTCATGCCACTTTTCTCAGTTTTGGCTTCCACAGTGGCATAAAGACTGGTTCTTGAGCAGCTGGGTTGTTTTCTGAGCTGCCAGGTTGAATCCTACCTGGTGTCCCAGCTCTCCATGCTCCTGTTAGGATACTGTGGTTGTTGACCTGAAAGGCTTAACTAAAATGGTAAATTAAGTAAGAGGATCTGTCGCTGCTGACACATGTGTCTGAGAGAGCTTTGTGGGGCTTCACGTGGGCTTGGCAAGGAAGGGAAGAAGGATTCCAAATACACATATCCCAAAAGGCTCACTTAATCATGCTACGTGCTGTCTGTTTTACAGAGAAAGGAGTTAAGGACACAAGCCACCTTGGGTTTTTTTTCCTGTGGTGAGCTTTTAATTTTTCCCTTTCCCTGCTGTAGTCTGGCTCCACAGGGACCTCTGACGCCAAGCTAAATGGAAGGTCTGTGGTCTCCCTGTGACCTGTGACCTCCACTGCAAGCACGAGTTACTGATTCAGACCCTTCATGCCACATCTGTCTAGAAAAGCTGCTCATGCTGAGGGCTTTGGGTCTTCCTCACCCACCCACCTGCAGCTGTTGAGGGGTTGTTGAAGCCCCCCCAGCTCAAGGCACACAGAGGCCCCTCATTTTCCAGCCCCAGCCAGCATAAACATGGGTGGATGGTTTCACATCTGAACTGGAAACTTGGGGAGGATTTATTTTCCAAGATCCTAACAACGAATTAGGTCTTTTCTGGCAGGTCCTCCATGAGGATGCGCCAGCTACTTGATCAGCTGCGCAGCCCTGTGTCCAGGAGCCGTATTTCTCGTGGCCTCCATGGGAAGTGGAGACAGTCCCTGCTTGCAGAAGTGGGTGGGGGAGTGGGGAGCTGCTCAGAGAGGGGCCTCAGGACAGAACCTGATCTTAAATACTTGGCAGAGATGCTGTGAGGTCCCATGAAGCTTGTGGGATGGAGGACGTATGATAAATAGCCAGTCTGCTCCTGTTTTCCCCTAAGCACAGCAAATATCAATGTACACCGTGCTGCTGACATGCAATATGGACTGCTCAGCCCCACTTTTTGGGAGCGAATGTCCTCTGGGCTCCCTGCCCTGGAGTCCTCCAGGGTCTGGCTGCTGGGTATGCTACCACACTTAGGATGTGAGACTACCACACTTACCATTTCCTGCGAGAGACATCCTGGTTCACAGCACAGCATCTCCACTCTCCATCCACGTGGTTCCTGGAGGAAACCCTGTCTGGTGATGGCTGTAGCAGAAGCCTTGTTTCTCCTGCCCAGTTAACAGTATCCAGACTCCTGCCTGGTCCAGGGTAGGATGCTGACAACTTCTGTTTAGCAATTGAGCAAGGTTTTAACTACATAAATGATAGCTGCATATTTGCTGGGACATAAAAAATAGAATGTAGGAGTACAGCGGGGCAATAGATTATCAGTACAAATGAACTGAAACTATCTTAATTTCACTGTCCAAGCTGAGGAAAAAAGCCATGATGAGTGACAAGGGAATAGGATTTTTTTTTCTCCTCTTTTAACCATCATGGAAGTCAGCAGCTGCAAAGATTAAAAGAAATCTGGTTCTGACATTCGGTTTTTAAATCAATAGTCTCTTCTTTTTCTTGGATTCAGTAGCTTTCCATTTCTAAAATTGTGTTTGGGAAGCAAAAGAGCATGAAGAAGTCTGTGGTGATCCTATTAACTGTCAGGGAAGGGATACTGTCCTAGCAAGGACAGGCTGGAGATGAGAGTGGGAACCCGTAGGGTTTTTAATTTTCACATTCTTCATCTCACTTTGTTTACTCGCTGTCTGCAGAAAGGCTGGAAGGCCAAGTGCCAAGATTTTCCTCTTTCGCACATACACAAAATGTTGCAAAAAAACTCTGTTAGCTTTCTACCAGTTAAAAAAGAAAAACAGCAACACTTTCAAAATGGAGAACAGAAAGATTTCTCTAAGGCAAGTTCATATGCAACCTGCTCTCTAGTGACATAAGACCTGCCTTTCCGCACAAGCAAGCATCTGCAAAGCCTAAACTGGGTGCTTTGAAAGCAATTTTCTTGCACTCCAGCCCTGGCCCTATTATGAAACCATTAAGTTAAGAGTTTCACACTCTTAGTAAGTGACTCTCCTCCAGGAGACAAAAATAATGCTTTGCATAGCAGAGATTTTCTGTACCTTTTGAGGTGCTCCTACTTGAATTGCAAAGTCTTGCCCGACCAAGGTGTTTCTGCTTTGGATCTGTCTGGAATTGGAGGTCATAAAAATTGGAAAGACCTTGCCAACAAGCTCTACCGAGAAGACAAATTGTCTGAGAACATCTTGCAGGTGCCATTTTTGTCTGGGGGCCTGCAGGTGGCAGGGCCTCTTTGCCCAGACCAGCGCTCCCTCTGACTTCTCATGAGCTTCTCTGTCTTCTCCGGGCCAGTTAAGGTTTAGCACACTGGTTTTGTCTTTTCCCTGTGGTCTTTTCAAAACAGGGCAGATGAGACCTAGCAGGGGAAGAGCACATATCAAAGTAGCGGATTTGGACCCTTCAGGATGCTCCGGAGGCTGGACTCAGTCCTTGGAGAGCATCTGCTCCAGAGCAGAAATATGGTACTGGGGGCTTTAAAGTCCTGCTTTCTTTCTCCTGCCAGCAGGCAGCATGAGCAGAGCAGAGCATTTCCCAGTGCATGTCATCCAGCAGGACTCCAGGAGGGCTCTCCAGCCTACTTAACCCCATGGCAGCCTGTGCTTGCTCTTGTTACTTCCTGGGGACATCATGATGGGAATGGTCCCACCGTCATGGCAAGGCACGCGTGTAGTATTACATAGCACATTCAAGTAAAGGCACATACAGCACATGGGTACAGATCATGGTACCTTTGCTGAGCTGGCTGATATACAGAGTGTGGGTTCTCTGATAAATCTGATTTGCTCAGTGCAGAGATTATTTAGCTCTGTTTTGTTGCCCAATGCATCAGGTATAGCATCGCCTGTCTGCCATACACTGCCTCTCTTTTAAAAACAGGATCATTGAGTGTCTCAGAAGAGCATTTTTCTCTTGTAGATTTAGACGCAGGTGGTCCCTGTATGATATATCATGCCTAGTGGCAACCCTATGCACTGTCCCTGCAGTCAGCGAAAGAAAGGTCATTCCTGTAGAAAATATAGGGTCTATAGGAGTGTGCTCTCCTTTCCAGATCTCACATGCAGTCAGTGTAGGGTGCACAGCACTTAGTGTTACTGTGCTGTTGCTGTGGATGACCAAGTGGCTGCATGTTTTGTTGGGTGCTTTTTAATTTCATCTTTGTTTTGCATAGATTAATTTAAATGCTGACAAAAGTGCCTAGAGACATGGGAATGTGCTTCAGACAAAGCCAATGCTGTAAGAAGTGTAGTGTCCAAGTAAGCTGCAGCATGCAGACTTACAAATGCTTTTGCTGGCTCTCGTCCAGAAGGATACAGCAGTTATCATATTCCCGGGAACTATACCCTCTTTGTTTTCCTCTGTTGCTTGAGGAAGGGGTGCTTTTTGCTACAATTGCAGTGAGTTTAAATAATGACATCTGTATGCTGAAATTGCTTTTTGCTCTGTTTCTACTTTTGAAACTATGAAGATAACGTTTGATTACAGAGGGAAGCTGCAGTAATTGAAGCAATAATAATTTCGATGTGTTATGGTGACTGTCTAACACCATGTTGCTATTTAGATAATCATTAAAAAGCAGATCACCAAAAGTCATTTTCTCAGACTGGGGAAGAGAAGTTACAACAGGAGATGTAAAGAACTGGCATTGTACAGGTGACCCAAAAGAAATTTGAGAAGTGACCTTAATTCTGTGTACAAGTGTCTTTGGGGAGTGGGGGGCAGAAATGCCAGCTCTTGCAGGACTTTTAAATATAGTGAGCAAGGCAGAGAATAGCCATGATTGAAGATTAACAAAGGTCAAAAATAAGATTAGAGACCAGGCATACTTTTTGAAAAGTGTTTACTGATGATAAATATTGGGACAAGCAACCCAAGGAAGCGATTGATTAGTTGGTTATTAATGCCTTCCAAGGAGGTCTGGGGTCTTTCTGGGACATAGGCTTCAGGCAAGCAGGCGCGAATGGCTCTGGGCAGCATTAAATGGTCATATCTTTTGGTCTGTCTGCTCATCTGATCTTTTCTTCTGGCCCAGTAGACCAGAAATGTATGCAATGAAAAACTGATGTCCTAAAGTCTTCTAGGCCTCTTTTTCAATATGAAAAAAAGAGAGTTGGAGTCCATAGAAGAGTGAACTTACCTGATGTGGAGATCAGAAGAATACTCTCCTCTGTATTAGTGCACACAGTTAATCAAAGTTGCCATTAACACTAAAAAGAACAATCTCCATTCTGTTCCTTTAAAAGGTGGGCAAACAGTAGAACTTAAGTCCTATAGGGAGCTCACAGCAGCAGCAGCTGGAGCTTATTGTTTCTATATGAGGACTACACTATACCTCATACAAAGATGTGACCCAACAGCTTCAGCACTAACCTGTGAGTTTCACAGGCTGGCACCAGTTGATGGTTGATGCATGCTCAGGCGTACATAGACTTCAAGAAGCTGAAGAGATGGGATTGTCTTCCAAGTAGGAAGGTTGTGTTTTTGATGTGCTATAGAGGCTTCCTTCTAGCTCTTTTAGTCTTATAAAGAAGAAAGCACTTGGCTGCCTAAGGAGGACAGATTGCTGCCCATCCGATCCACCACTTTTCCTATAGTAAACATGTTTGGTTTAATAGGGTGGATAGTCACTGCCACAAATTGGGACTGCTTTTCTCCCCTAGGGAGGAGGAAATGTTTTGCATGATTGAAATACTTCACAGTAGGTAAGGCGAGTTCAAAAGCCATTTCCAGGTCACATGTATCCAAAGTATACAGAGTCCTCTGCCTAAATGACACCTTTTCAAAACAAGCATGCCAAGGTCATTTCAGTTCTAATCACCATGCTCAATCTCACAATAATAAAATCTTGTTATCTGGAGCCTTGTGATATTGTGAATCACCACCTAATGATGAGACTGTCTCACGCATGCATCAGTCTTGCTTTTTAAGATACAGAAATCGTGAACTCCCAGTACAACTTAATCTTCAACATTTCTTTTCCCATTTTTGTTAATTGGCCTGTAGATTAACTTTTAAAATGCAGTATCTTCTCTTCTGACGACAAGAAACAGCATACATCTTTCGGCTATTATATACTAGCTTTTTCTAATAAAGAGCTGCCCAAAGGCCCCCAAGATGTGGTAAGAGGGCTGAAAATGTCTGGTGAAATTATTTCTGTCCTGATAATCAAGAACAAAGCATGTTCATTAAAAAAAAAAGTAACAGAAAATAAAAGAAATATCTAAAGGTTTTAGCCTAATTTTTGCTTGTTTGTGGAAAAGCAATGTGCCCTGTGGATAAAAGAGAGGGGAAATGTGAGTTTCACAAAATTTGTTCCTTGTTTCCAGATTGTGCTCTTATCCCTTCCCGTTCACAGACTGCTTCCTGCAGCCCCCCGGGTCTGTGCGCTGGTGGGTACCTTAAAATGGCCTCAGACTTGGCAGATGTTGCATGTGTATAAGGTGTCACCCAAACACGTGGCACCCACAGAGGCTGCCACTGCCGTGGTTTGTGTTTACAGATTGGGTACAGCATATTGAGCAGGACACAGGTTGCAAGGATGGCTCTTTAATACAGTTCTGAAATACAGACAAGAATTATGAGTGCTTTACTAACCTCCCAGATACCTTAGATGCCTCTCTAAGGATGGCATGAATTGCTTTCTAGAGGTGCCTCTTCTTCTCCATTGACTGTGAAGAGAACACAGGTGGCTGACAAGCTTGAGCAACTAACTTTTAAGTGGCCGAAATGGGGGATATAGACTGCTACCTGGAGAACCTCAATAAAGGCAACAGAGTCAAGATCATATAAGCAGTTTCAAGGAAAGAGGCCTCTGATTTCAAAGATGAGCTTTGCAGGTGATTGGTAGTGCTGGTGGCATTCTTCCACTGTAGAACACCAATCTGATTGTGCTTTTTTTTTCTCTCCTGCTGAAGGTCGTCACTGTGAGGTCCATCAGATGATTGGAAACTACATGTGGGACCAAAAGACCAATTTATCTTTTGATATTGGTGTGAATAAAGAAAGCCTGCTGCCTCTCTGGTGGAACGGATCAGAGCCTTTGTGGGTCACAATGATGAAAGAAAAGAAGAACGTCTCCATGTACTACTGGCCAGGTTATTATGTCAAAAACTGCTGCCATCTTAACAGTGCATCTTTGTATCTAAGCTTTCCACATGCTGCAGGATAGCTCTTTAATACACTTCTGAAATACAGACAAGAATGATGAGTGCTTTACTAACCACTTGTAGAAATGAATGCTCTTTTCTTAGGCCGTGACAATTTGCACATGCTTAGAAAAGGAAAAGACTGAAGTGTCACTGGAGGTACCTTTCTACCAGATGTTACCTTCAGGGTAATTGCTCATTACTCTTGGCCCATTGGTAGCTTCTGCTGTGCTGAATGCTTGCTCTATGAATGGTTCATGGAGCAACACTTCAGACCACGTCACTTAATAAAGTTAAACAGTAACCATCCTCCCACAGTGCTTGTTTGGTTTTAATGTGGAAATTAGTAGCTAAAAGCTGAAGATGATCTACTCTATGGGGACAGCAAAGTCCAGGTAAAAGCAAAGCATCCTTTGATAAGCTGGAGTGAGAGCCCTTCTCCTTCTTCACCATTAACTCAGCTGAGGTCTCATTTGCTCAGTCTGGGCCATTCATTTGGAGGGACTTGTCCTTTCCATTCCTCATTCATCCACTGAAATCACTAGGGATGTATAACAATAAGTCTTTTTTAACAAATAAGAGCATACCTTTAGATTGTCTGTTTAGGGACCCACATGGAAATAGATGTTCCAGCTGTGCAGCCAGACCAAATCCCTTGCAAGGTCCCCAGCTTCTCAGCTTTTGGACCTTTTAACTCTGCTACCTAAGCAGTATGTGAATAATCTCATATGTGTAACTGCAGGCCAGAGGACCACATGTTGTAAGAGCTGTACTGTAGAGACACTGTCAGCAGTAGGGCAGCGGCAGCTGAGTCACACTGCAGGCAGCCGGCCAGCCTCGCTTCTGTATCCTCACACACGCGGGCCTGGCCATGCTCTTTCCATGCCATGTGGCTAATGGCATCCCAGAAAAAGAGGCCACAGTTCTCAGGAAAGGGCAGAAAGAGCGAATCGACATGAAAAGCACTGAAAAGCCATGCAGAGTGTTTGTGCAGTATTGACGAGCAAAAAGGTCTGAGGGTGACAATATTGCCTCACGGACTCAAACGCCGCCCAAGGGACTGGAACTGCAGGCTAGACATAATGGTCTGGATCAGCCCTGAATAAAAAGCTTCTTCTTATTGGAGATCACCCAAATGACATAACAGCAATGCAAATAGTAGGATATAGAAATTGCACAATAATGCAAAAATTCTTCTGAAGATGAAAAAAGACCTGTTTCTGTCAACCATTCATTTTTAACTACTAATGTAACTGCACTGGCTAGGTATAATTCTGCACTGAATAGCTGTAACAGTCTACAGAGGGCTAATGAAGTCCAAAAGAACAGCATCACTTTTCATTAAATGTCTTTGGGCTTTACCTAGCACCTTCATGTTGCCCTTTGAGCAGTGTCTCCCAGGGAGAAGACATATGAGATGTATATGTATACATATGTATACCCTTCACACTCATTTTTTCATCTGTGACCTATGACCTTCGGCAAAGCCCCTTAGTTCAGGAAATGCTTAAACACACACTTATTTTCAAGGGTGTTCATGGTTTCAAGGGACACATTGACCACACAGGGTCAGGCACAGGGCAGGAAGCAGGGTCGAACATGGAACTATTGAACTAAAACACAGAGCAGTTGGGCCACAGTGGGAGTCCAGGTGTAACTGGAGTAAACAGAAGGCGACCCAAATGCAATAGTATTTATTTATTACATTTTCCTCATATGATTTTTTGGAACTGTTTTCTAGTTCCATAGTAAGGATGTAATCTTTTATTCTAGATTTATTATTTTAAGGCTTTAATTCTTTAAAAGGCTGGGGAGCCTTTAAAAGACTGGGGAGCGGTGCCAAACATAATGAAAGAAAAAAAAAATTTAGTAACCAAGGTGGGTGGAGGTCCCACAGACATTTGTAATGCGTATGATCTGTGACTAACTTTCCAGCCTGAGAATATATATGCTGCTGCTTAGAAATGTATCTTGCAAATCTGATAAAGATCCAAACAGGAAAAGTTTGGAAAATTATTAATAGGAACAGCAATTTAAATCCAAATTCATCACAGTTTGTTCTGGAAGATGCTATTTTCTCTCTAGCCAGTGGTGAAGAAAAAATCTGATCAAATGTAGAAGAAACTCGTGAATGCCAGAGAGCTGATTCCCAGGGTTAACTTACACCTCTGCCATTTCCTCCTCAGAGCCAGTTCCAAGATTTGCAAAGTCAACCCAAAATCTGCAGCTTCATATTCTTCCCTATATTCCTCTCTCATGCATATTCAGTGCTTAAAGAAAGAAAACCCAGACCCCAGCAAACAGGGACGCAGAGCAGGAGGGCTGCTGGATGCAAACGCCCATACATCACAGCTTATCTGTGAGCCCAACATAAACATGGCAAAGACAACTCATGGGCTGAGCCAAAATACCACTGCACTGGGGGTCCCAGCCGCTGCTTGTGCCAAAACATAAGCACTTGGCTTGTAGGGACATTTTTCTTCTTTTGTCATGGCATTTATTAGGCAGTTTCTGCTTTTCGAGGCATTC
>NW_010209776.1:0-18342 GCF_000695765.1 Mesitornis unicolor | reverse complement strand
CATTCCTGGGGAAAAAATCGTGTATCCTCTGACTGTCAATTGCTCCAGTGGATGGAGAAGCCCCAAAGGAGTGCGAGAGCAACCTGGTGGTACCACCAAAGTCCAAGCTGCATATCGCTCCTCAAGCTCAGCCCAGTGGGTGACGCCATCACAGACCCTCAAACTCCTTCGTTTTTCAGCAGTCTATGCAACTGCTTCAGCAAGTGACATCTTTTCTCAACACTGAAATGTGAGAAAGGGGTAAAAAAAGACTCTAAATCCAACTTTTCATCTTTTAAACACAACATTTATCAGACCGTGGAGCTAGTCTGGAAAATTTCCCAAACCTTCTGTTATGACATGAAGTGTCCAACTGTTAAATCAATGTTTAGAAATGCAATTTAAAGCTGGCAGAGGTTCAGGTCTCCATGTCAGACAGATAAAGAAGAGCCTATGTATCACTGTGAAAGAAGTCCTTATTCCTGCTCCAGTTGTTCGGTTTTTTAAGTAGAAGTTTAGTATCACACAAAACTGTGCAGAAAGGTATACAACATTACATCTTAGTAAATATGGCTCATCTATTTGTCATTTAACCAGAAAAACTTAATGTTCCCTTTGTTTGGCTCCAAATCTTTTAAAATTTCCTTTCCTATAGTATTTAAATGAGAAAATTTACCATCTGTCTTGGCCTTTACCAAAATGAAATTTAAATATTAAAGAGTTTTCATGGCCAGCATTTTGGAATTGTAACAAGCCTTAACATAAAAAAAAATCCAATTTTAAGTTCTGTTTATCACAAAGGCTAAAAAAAAAAGAAAAAGGAAAAAAAAGAAAGAAAATGGAAGCTCTTCATATCCAAGCAGCCTGAATTTTCAGTATTACTGCCAATGAACTGCACACTTGAAGACCAGTATTTAGCGACCGAAATGATTTCTAATTGTTGCTGCCTCTGTAGCCTTTTATGTCATGCTCATCACTTGATGATCTAGAAATAGCAAAGATATCTGAGCAACTAAAATATCCCAGTTCCCCAAGAGGTTAATGCTTTCAGTTATAATTATCTCATGAGTAATTTTGAGGAATGATATCTGAGAAAATTATAATCTGATGTCAGTATCTGAAGAGGAGAAAAGAGGTTAAATTGTCATATTAGTCACTGGCTATGAGCAATCATCCACTGAACTAAAATACCAGGCTTTCCCAATGCGTTTCCAAACGCATCCTTAACTTCTTGCCTGGCTTTGGAGCCAATCTTTTCCTAGACTCAAGTGTCAGAGGAGAAGTTGGCTCTGAAGTTCCAATTCAGTCTTGAAAAACTAGCAAAGCCCAGAGAGGACTGCTGCAACCCCTCTAGCATCTGAGGTAGCTTAAGATCCCTGTTTTGCTCCTAGTAGCACTCAGGACATTGTACAAACGACTGAAGCTGCACACCTGCATGGCAGGAGGCAAGGGCTCCTGCTTCTTGGAGATGACTTCAAGTCATTCATGGAATACATTTTTTTCATGATTTGGTTAGGTAGCAGCTGGGACCTGTCTCTCTTGCACAATGTAATTCCTTGAAGAAGCTGTATACAAATGTATAGAAGTTTTACCGTGGGACAATATGGAGAGTCAGTTCTTGTCAAGTCATCTGCAGACTGTTCATCCAAGTTGGAGATTACTTTTGTGGTAGAGAGATAAACAGGGAAGTAACCAAGCAGAAAGAGGACGATTAAATCTTGTAAGTTTGGGATAACAGGGGAAGAACAAAAAGTGAGAACCATCACACACTCCCACAATTTTTATTAAAAAAATATTAGAGGTTCAAAATTATGTAAATATGTTTTTACAGGAAAGTAAATTAATTGACTTTTGACATTTTCTGTTTATTATTGCAAATAATTAATCCTTATGAACAATTAATCATAATAGATGGGGTGCCTTGAAACACAAAGAATGTGAAGACCTGGGAGCTGCTACCATGGACCACTGGGTGAAGAGACTGAACCTATCTTGTGTGCTAGGGCTCTAACTTGTGGAAAGGGTAACCCCCATCTGACTTACCTGACTTTCTGCAAATCAGTGAAGATCTTTTAAAAATTCCTAAGTTTAAATATTTAAGTTTTTGTCTTTTCATGGTACTGCTAGGAAGTAATGACCAGAAGTGTCCTAGCCAGCTCAGCCTGGAAGTGGTGTGTTTTTCTCCATGTCCCAGTATTGCACCTCAGCGCCGTGAGCTCACGTGGGCTGAGATGCAAGACACTGACAAATTCACTTTACCGAGTGTCCCAGTAAGCAAACCACTGTAAATCAGCCCCGAAAGTAGCTCTGCTTGCTCTAGTGCCCTCTCTGTACTTACACCTCTGTGCAACCTTCTTCCCCACCAAGCAATGAGTCAACTTACAACAGCCCTTAATGCCTATTCCTTTCATCCCAAAGGAGAAGCAAAGTGACCCAAATGTAGGCAGATTCAGGCTATGGTCTAGATTTGCCTTTTTGACCTGACTGTATTGCTGTATACAGAGGCCATATTGCAAAAGTTCTCTTTCTTTTTTTAAAATTTTCTTGTACCCCAGAAATACACCAGGAAATGCCTAAATGCGATGGGAGGACTCTGTGGCTTTCAAAAGATGATTTGCATGAATCCAGTGTTTCTGAAAGCACAGTTCTTTAAATATTAATATTATTCAGCAGCACAGTAACCAGAGAGCGAAAGGGTAAAAAAAACCCACAAAAACATGTTTTTGTGTGTTCAGAGCCATGTTCTCCTGTAGGATTTGTTGCCATAAATTTCTGGGCCACAAAACAGACTGTATTTCGCAAGGAAGGCTGCAAGTTACCAGGAGAGTTAATTGGTTTATACTGTTTTAATAAGACCTCCAGGGAAACAGATTTAATAGTTGAGCGCCGGTATCACATAATAAAATATGGTTTATAGAGGATATTACAATGCAAGATACAGCATGTCTAACTGGAAAGTATTTGCTGAACTTTCAGGCAACAATATCTAAATCTATTATGTTGAAAGTCTGGAAATGGCTATGTGGCCACAGTAGTTAAAATGAAAACAAGCTAGAGATTTAGGTGGAAACCATCTGCCATGAGGGAATCAAGAGTTTTATTGTGGGAAGGTCACTCAGAGACCTTCCTTTTAGAGAGGGAAATAAAAGGATCCAATGTACAGTTTGCTACAAGCACTCATCAAACCAACCTCTCTCCCCTTTTCCCTTCCCAACAGCAAGGCTTCCTGCAGGGAAGGTGAAAGGTCATACCACAGGGAATTTACAAACCTGAACTTGGACCCCATATTGTGGGGTCTGTGATCAAGGTGAAACAGCAGAATTTACCACATTTTTCACTCATAGGTTGCGAGGTCGAAATTCTTGGAGTCAGACCGAGTTATTGTCGCGAGTACTTCAGTGTCCCATCAGACAAAAACTTTGCGGATGCCATCCATGATGCTCTTGAGTCTCTGAGGTACGTCACTGAACTTCTGCAGTGTGGGGTTTCCTCTCTCAAGAATGAGTATTTGGGTTTACTGTCAGCTTTGTTGTAGGGAGATTTTCAGGATTGACTTCCAGGAAGGAAGATGGTGGATGGGATTACTTCATAATACTGTTACAGCAGCATGACCATAACAGAAATACGCTCTTACATTCAGATCAGAAGGAAAGATGTGCTCCCCTTTTCATATATAGGTTACAACACAGAGGAGACACTCTGACTTACTATTTTTAATTTGCTGTTTCAAACAGCTTCAAGATCAGTCGGTGAGTATCTGTTCACTGACCTGCAGCAGCAGACTTTGAAATGCTTGGCTTTAGAGAGAGCTCCTGGGAATCTGGAAATTCTGAAATTCAGCTCCAGTCACTTATTTATGTGACCAATGTTTTGGCTCCTGCTGCATTTTAGAACATCTCAGGCACAATGATTTTGGAGTGGACATTCCTTTTGTCCAAATTTGTGTATTGAACAGAACAGAACAGAATAGTTCAGTTGGAAGGGACCTGCCACGATCATCTAGTCCAAACAGTGGGAAAGATGGGAATATATACATATATCAACCAGCTCCTAGGAAAAATGTATTCTCCACTCCCAGCTTTCTAGTTCGACCATCTCTCATCCAAATATTAACAAGGGACAATTCCACATACCTTGTAAAATCAGGGAAGATTGCACCGCAATGTGTGAATCCAATCCCTTACCTTAGCTATAACTAAGCTTCCTCTTTTAAAAACTTGTTGCTTCTGTAATTTATCCATTCCTAGGATGCACATCTAATTTGCTACTTGCAAACTGCCATATTGATTTGAATCTGAAGAGTTTCATATTCAAATTCTCAGTGTTCCCTGTCCTGGAAATGAAGGCTCCAAAATGATGAGAGTGCTGCTGGAGATGTTGCTTCCCATAGCACACTAGGTCCTGCTACAGAGCTGCTCACAAATCACAGTGTTATTTACAGCACAGGGCTTAGAGAGAAGCTGTCTCTGAATATGTGGGACACTTGATCCTGAAATTATTTAGCTTAAATTTTAAGAAAGTTATCTGCATGTGATGTGAGGAGTTCATAAGCGCCATGGGAGGCTTTTTGGATCTTCTGCAACACTTTTGATCCAGTGAGTAAAGAAGGGAATGAGAAACTGAATATAGACACCAGCTCTGACTTCTGGTGAAAGCCCATAATTACCATGGAAAGCTCTTTGGTCAGGTGTCATTTGGGGATGGGTCCTTATCCTTTTTCTCAGTCGTTTCTTCCATTATTCATCCCCTTCATTTAGTCCTTTAAAATTTAACTAACATTTTTCAGTGCTTATGGGCCAGCCCACAAAAATTAAAGTCTCTGAAATGCCTTTATTGTAGGCATATTCATTTAGCAAGACTTAGCATCACTGGGTAGGAGAGACTTGAGGTGCATTTTATTGTCATCTACATCCTTTTGCAAGAGCTTCTTGGTGTTGTTCAAAGGCTGGCAAATCCAGCATGTTTCCTTTCCACACCCCAACTAATTGAAAAAGCCCATTAGGCTGAGGCTGCCACCAGCTTTACGTGGGAGAACAGCCTGTGGCAAGGGCAGTCTGTCGCCTGGAGCAGTGCCCTGCTCAGCTGCCCTAATGGCAGGTATTAGTGGTTAATGAATGGCAGTCATGCTTCCACCATTATCAAACCTTACAGGGACTTCAAGGTAGAGAAAACAAGTCCTTTATTATGGCAGGATGGCCTAGAGATTAACTTGAGTTTGGGCATGGAAATATTCTGACCCATCTTAACTTCACTGGGGTCAAAGGGAGTTTCATCAATGCGCTCTGCAAGGCCAGGAGTACCCAACTCACCAGGGAGACACTGAGCTCCTCTAGCAACCAAAGGAAACCATTCTTCAGGAATATTCTCCAGTCTCTTCAAATAGGTTCTTTGAGACCATTATTCAGACCAAGAATATTCAAAACTAAGTGAAGCACCTGGTTTTGGTTAAGTAAAACTAAAACCTCCCTTATGCCTTTTTTTGCAACTATAATTTAAGGTCTGTTGTAATCTACTTACTTTCCTGGACAGGTGTCACGAAGTTTGCGTGGTACTTGCAAAATGTGCTGATAAAATATAAATCCCTTTTTGGTATTGCCATCGATGCCATCCAGCTTTGTTCAGCAAGCTTTCCTTAGCCATTTCTTTTGAAAGTTACTGGTGATGAGAGAAGACAAGACCAACATGTGTATAGAAAGACACATTGCTTCTTCTGTGCAAGCCATGATCAAAGATGTCTAGTTTTCTTAGGAAAACAGGCAAAAAATGGAAACAAAGTCAAACTCAATTTCACAAGCTTTGGATGTGCTGTACCAAATCCTGCAAAGTCCTAAGTGTGTCGCATAACTGGAGCTTGGCCTACGTGTAAAGTTGAATGTTCATCCTTACAGCACTGAGCCCTCACTAAGATGTCTCACCATGGCCTAAATAAGGCCACTTGTTTCATGCAATAAATCTCTTTCTTAGCTTCTGTCTTGATTGAAATGAGCATTTAGTTACAGGTGAGAAGACACAAAGCAGTCTAAGTAGCTAATTAGTACAGACACTGCAGTCAAAGAAAACTCAATAGGTTAAATGAGTGTGTATGCAATATAGAAATTACAGGGTTAAATTTTAGAAATTAATTTATGTCTAATACAGATGGAAAAATGCTTACATTTAAATTGGAGGGAGGGAAGGGCTGCTTAATTTGAATGATTTTTTTTTAATCATGAAGAGTGAGAAAAAACACTGTTCTTCAAGGCCAGCAGTGGAGAAATTCTCACCAGGGCAGAGAGCTTCAGCTTCCCACAGGACTGCTCCTCGGAGGCCTTCAGCAAACTTACAAATGCAAATGACAGCCCCTAATTCATTCATTCATTCAGTCCCTCACCTCTGTTCTTTTCTCTTCTGTCTCGTTCATTACACCAGACTACTTGGGTGTCTTTAATCAGAGGAGCTGGACCTGTCAGGACATCACACAAAGTCTTTTCACAGGGAACTTGATCCGGATGAGGGCATTATTATGGATGGCACACCCTGTCATGTATTAAGTACAGTAGAAAATGACTGGGTTACAACTTCTGGAGCATAGATTTTTACAGTAAACTGTAAAGTGGTCATGAAAATGTAATTTCATGTAATTTGAGGTATGTGCAATCCCCACTAAATATGCTGAGGGCATTCAGCGTAGAAATATGTGATCAGCTAAATTTGTGCAACTCTGAGATTACCTTAGTTTCCCTTTGGTCATATTCCTGAATAAAAAACCCATCTAAAAATCTCACCCCAATTCATACCACCCAGGATTTTGGAAGGCCATGAAAGAGTCTATCCTGAGCTGACCTCAGTGTTTAGCAGAACTCACACAGGAAAAAGCCAGAAGTGCCAACCTTCAATTAAAGCACATTTGACTGGTAATTCCAACAATCCTTTTAATAAGGGCATTCAGCACAGAAATTAGTATTTCTTCTGGGTCTTTCTTTGTCATTAAAGGACAGGTCATCTTCCTAATTCAAAGAGGCAGTAGAGGGCTGTCAGGCCGGCCTATGTTTGCACATGGCAGTCTCTACCTGGCGCTTTTGATAGGAGTCTCAAGCAAACTCAGGAGACTCTAGGTGTGAATAACGAGCCCAGCCATGCCACAGCAGGTAGGAAAGCACAGGATGAAAGCAGAAAATGGGGGTTTGGGACTCTACTCACCAGCAGCCAGGAGGTCCCCATGCATGTCAGCTCCTCACTCCTTCCTCTCCGTTCACCTCCAGCAATGGCAGTGCAGACATGGCTGCAGTGTACTACGAGCGCATTGACGTGGAAGGCCACCACTACGGCCCTTCATCCCAACAGCGGAAGCGTGCCTTGAAGGAGGTGGACAAAGCCTTGAGCAACATGATCACGCTCATCAAGGTGAGTGGCATCCAAAAACCCAGCTCCGGGGTGTGACTGGAAAAGGCTTTTAAAACCACTCTTTGTAGCACTGCTATTTAATGCCTGTTAACTGGATGTGTTGGCTGTAAACTTTTATTTCCTGAGAAACAGAGGCTACCCAGATCATGTGGAAGTCAAGGCATCATTCCCCTGGTTTTTATTTTCATTGATAGTGTTATAATCCTCCTAGTGGATTATTACACCGAAAGCCCTGGGAAGCCATAAACAAAAACATGTGTTGCTCTGTTTATAACTTGTGTTGCTGCCTGGGATTTATAGTAGGCAAATGAATCAAAACTGCTCGGTTCCTAAGGTTTGTAGAATCAGACAATTAACTTTTACAGTAGTTTTTATGGCACCACTCAGAACTCTGTACTTTAAACTTTGGTTTAAAAAACATTATCTAAATGATTTTGCAGTGAGAAAGGGAGGATACTAAGCTTCTGGGTAAATGTCAAGTCTATGAATATTTCTGACAATGATAAACACATGTTAGAGTTTTTCATGTGTTTCAGTGAGGAGAGGAAAATGTATTTCCAATTTCACTAAATTACAAAAGTTCTAATGCTAAGTGGTTGTGGCTGGGACAAGAGGGAAACACCCCTGCCACAAGTGGTACCATGTAAAAGCTGCTCTCCTCCAGGCATTTTGGCCTACAGATGAAGATCAGTGGGACAAGACCAACTGGGACAACTGGTCTGTAGGACTGGGATGTAGCATCTGGTTATAGCAGAGGGATGGATTTATTTTGGCAAATCTCTCCTTGGCACTATCCTCTTAGACTCTTCCAGGGCAGCAAGTGGATGTCCAACATTACAGGCAGTGGCAAATCTCACTGCAGGGCATTTGTGGCCATACTCCTTCTGGCCAACTTCCACTAAATCAGTGGAGGTCAAATGGGGATCAAAATTTGCCAGTGGGCACAGTAAAACACTTTCCCAGCCGTAACAGCTATCATGCACTTGCTTCACAGAACAAGGGCCTTCAAAATGATATCAACGTCCTCCTCTTCTCCGATCACGGGATGACAGACATCTCTTGGGCCAACAAAGTGATTGAGGTGAAAAACTACATCAATATGAGTGATACCATTCAAATGAAGGACCGAGGTCCTGTTGTGAGCCTCTGGCCAGCTCCAGAGAAGCATGCGGAGGTAAGTACAACTTATTTGTATTTATTTAGTTTTGTGTTTCCTCGGTTTTTATGACAATCGTGTCTTTTGTTTGCTCATAACATCCAAATTCCGCTCTCAGAGATGTGGGTAAGAATCAGCCTGAGGCTCTTATCAGGAGTCAGACTTGGATCTTGTGACACTCTTGTGATGCTGGTTTCTGAAGGAAACCACAAGGCAAATTAAAAAGTATGAATTTTCACCATTATTTGGCACAGATATGTGCTTTTAATCCCCACCACTACGTGCTTCTGATAAACGGCTAAAAGATTTCAGCTCAAAATCCATTTTTAGGATTTTATATATATATATTAGTCAATGTACTGACACTACAGCTGGGATTTTCAAATGATCTGGAGGAGGTTAAGCATTCATATTCCAGTAAATTCCCATAGTGTTTAAGGAATCAACTCCATTAGATCAGAAGTACAAAACATAAATTTCTTACAATATTCTCCTTTGAAGCTTTTTGATGAATAAGCATGTTGAATTGAATCAATTGTAAAAGCCCAAGGCTAGAACTGCCAGATTTTGAGTGACAAATTAGAACAATAGAGAAAAAAACTTAGCAACCACTTGAAAAGAATGAAAATGCAGCATCTGTAACTGATAGAGTAGTACATCATAGTTTAACCAGAAACCAGTGCTTAAGAAGTCCTTATTGCTGTCCTCAGAATAGAAATGGGCCATCCATGCTCCAGGTGTATAGTTTTATTTCCTGTATTATATTTTAGGCAGTTCCTTTATATTTTAACTTGTGCAATTTTTTGGAAGAGAATATTTGCTAATTTATGCACCCAAAGAGATTCTCCAGGAATTGTATAGCTGTGATATTGTGAACATTTCACATTAGTGCCAGAATTGAAAGCCACCGTAGGGTCCTGTGTAAGCACTTCACTCAGAGTTCCTGCAGAGGATCACAGCATTTATATGTGCTATCCTCAGCCTTAACTCAGAGATCCCTATTTTTGTATGCCAGACCTTCAAAGAGGGGCAAGTATAAGTTGCAGCTTCACAGAGACATGGTGTTTCATCCGACAAAGCTCTTAAGCATGTGCTTCTCTCTCGTTAAACAGCCTAATATCCCTAAGGAGAATAAAGTACAATGCCTCGCACCATGGTTTTCTTTTCTTCCTTAATTTCTTTTTAGGACTTTGTTACTGGAGTGCTGATTTTTTAGCAAAATAAAATTGATTTTCTGTTATCAAATAGCCAGATTCCTCTAATTCTTAATTCGCTTTAAAGAGCCATGTTTAGGAATTGGATCATATCATAACATAGTGGTTATCCCCTTTAGAATCTATCTCATTTTGAAGCACCAGAAGTACTGGTGAGACACCAGGACCACTCTCTGGTCCAGGTGATGGTGGGAGGGTCTGGCTGAGTCACGCTGTGACACCCTGGTCCCGTCCTTATGGTGACAGCATCTCAATGCAAATATCAAATATCAATGCAAATCATTTGCACACATATGCACACAGGGGGCACTTAGCTAAAAGGCTAGTGAAGGACCTTTCACTCTTTGCAGAATCAGACTATTTATTCCTGAAGATTATATTTAAGCAAAGAGTGATATACACTCTGGGGACTCCAATAACCACCTGCTTTATGGCATATGAACATCTTGTTTAGGCATTTAAAATATTTTTCTGAATAATTTGAGGTTTGACCACATTTGTGTGATTATACTTCAGACAGTATGATTAATATTAATAAACCACTCATATAGTATTGTGCAGCTTCAAAGCTGCAGGGGTTGGTTGATTAATCTAATGGCATCCTTATCAAGAGATAACAAAGCACTATCAACCCCTTTGATAGAGATTGCCTGGTTAAGTGTAAGAAACACAGGTGAGGTGACATTAATTGTTCACTCAAGAGAACAAAGAGGGAATGAGTGGCAGAGGCCAAAGGCAATATCCCTTTTTCTGCACGCGTACCCAGTCCACCTGGTGCCTTTCAGCATCTCTCAGCAATTGGCTTACTGTCTCCTGTGATGATTTGGTTTCTGCTGGTCTATCTCTGATATATTCACATGCATACATCTGTGAGTGTGTGTATTATAAATATATGTAACACATGAATTTATGTGTTCCTATGTGTTTATGATCCAAGTGTTCACAAACTCTGAAAACTCATAAGCAGGTTTTCCACAGCTGTCATCTTTGGACCGGCAAAGTTGCATTTTGAGTGTGCTGATGATTAGCCATTAAAGGGGATTAGACATTTTACAAATTCAGGTGTTCTCATGTACCCATAGGTGTGTATATGCTCTTTACAGCAATATGGTGGCCTAACATTTGTTTTCTTTGCAGATATATAAAAAATTGAAAGCCGTGGAACACATGCATGTTTATAACAAAGAGGATATTCCGGACAGGTTTTTCTACAAAAAAGGAAAATTCGTGTCTCCTCTAACTCTTGTGGCTGATGAAGGATGGTTCATAGTAGAGGTAAAGCATAAAAGCAAAATTCTTAGACTTGCATGTGAAAAGGTGCAATATATGAAAGCAATAAGAAAAATGTACAAATCTATGCTGGCCATTGAGTTAAAGTGTTACATCAGTTACTTGGACAGAAAAACTAATGTCAAATACTGCGGTGTGCTTAGAAGAGCCTTCCCCCCTGCCCATCTACCTTCATCTCCGACACAAAAAGAGTGTTTCCATTTCAAGACCTTACTATCATTCCATTCATCAGAACTTTGTGGTGACTTTTCCTTCTGCCTGGCTTCCCACTCGCCAGACTCTGTCCTAAAAATGCCTTATTTCTCACCAGCCCTCTGATCTCAGAACTAGGGTTTTACTCCTCAGAGACACTCACTGCACACATTGCAAATCTGAGAGCTCTTTAAGCAGAGAGTCAATTAGACCTGCACAGGAAGAGATTTTTCATGCCATTTTGGGGGTGGTGGTGGTTGTTGTTGCTGTTACTAATTTTGTGACCTTTAGAGATACCAGGCTTTGCTCAAGATGCTCCATACTACCACATTTCTCATTAGCCAACCTGATTTTAGGATAATCATCTCTACAGCTGAATAAAAATACATTTCTAAAAAAAACCCAACTGCTTTTGAGTACAGATGGGTGAGCACCAAATTTATGGTTAAAAATATAAAAAAGCCAGAGTTAAGATTCAGACTTGTAAAGTAGGAATTTGAAACATTTTTGCTGAAATGGTTTTTAAAAATTACGACTAAACTCTTTTGTACAGAAGTTCAACATAGAACATTTTTACATATTCTGTAAAAAAAGGCACTTTAAAAAAATCATTGAAACTCTGACAAACCTTAATAACAGTGCAGCAAACACTGCTGCTATGGTAATTAATTCTGTCTCTCTGCCCATTCCTTCCCATTGTTTCTGATTTTCAAGAATGTCCACTCATTAATGCTGTCAGATTTTCCTTCTCCTCAGTACGTTTTCATTATCTGTGAATGGGATGCAAAAATGAAAGTTTCCTGTCATATTTTTAAAGCAATAATTGAGCCTTCTATTATACTTCCTGCCCAAACCACTGAAGAGAGGATGTTCAGCTCTTCCCTATCGTGCTCACGACATGTTTTAACTCTCTGTCAGCTAGTGGATGGATAGAAGCTCTTTGAAAAAAGGGGTTTTTTGGGTTTTGGAGTTGGGTTTTTCTGAGAGAGACAAAAGGGATGTAGCTGGAAAGTTGTTTACTTTTTCCTAGCAAGGATTGTAAGAACAAAAGCCTGTCCAGATTTCGGTTAAAGCAGGATAAGGAGGGATTTTACACACCTGCTGCTGTATCGAAGCTGGTCTGCTGATACTACCTTGTTCCCTCTGCACTGGGAGTGGTCCCCATCCTTTAAGCAGAATTTCCCCCAGCAGCAGCTGAATCCACAACATCTGACAAGACCGTGGAGAGGTTTGGCTCCGGCAATGTCATGATATTGCCAAAGAAACACTGCAAATTGGATGTGACCTGGCGTGTCTGGAGCAAGCGCAGTGCAGGTTGTCCAATGGTGAGCAGCCCTGGGAACTGCAGTGAGCAGAGCCACAGTGTAAGGAAGTGCTATGGTAGGAAAAGGAGAAGGAGTCTTATTTTCTCCTTGGCTTGCTCTGAGTGCTGTCAGTGAAATAGATGAGGACAAGGAGAGATTTAATTTGTCAGCTGAAATTGTTTAATTATCTGGTACATCTGCTGACAGTTACATACAAAGAAATGCAGGGGATACCCCGGGGGTTCCCCTGCAAAGAGCTACACCTCATCGCAGTAATCATTGTCATCCTCATTGCTCCTGCGCATGGTCAGTTTTCTTCCTGGGCAGAGGAGAAAAACAAAACCAGGCAAAAGAAATGTTTGTAAAAGGAAAGGGATCCTCTGTGTGTCTGCTTCACTTTCTGCAGGGGTTGCAGGACCACTCGCTCAGAGTGGAAACATGGGAGACTTCATTGGGGCATCTTCTGTGCTCCTGTGACAGAGTAGGAAGCCCAGACATGGCCATTTTAGGGAACTGTTGCTCCTTCTCTGTAACCATGGGAGAAATTAATGCCAGGGATCTAATGAACTGTCTGGTGATGTTCTTCATCTCAGTGAAATTCCTGCCATAATTTTGGAGATGTCTGGAGTGTGACATCTGCTGCCATCCCTAGGGAGCACAGTACAACAGAGACTCGAGGAGAGGGTTGTTCCAGCATTTTGAGCAGTCCCTAGGGACTGCTGCTCCCAAGGGGGCCAGGATATGGCACTGCTGTAGGTAGTCTGGTAAGAGCTGTTAGTACAGAGCAGGAGAAAGGAAGGAAGGAATTTAAAAGTATCATTTAAGTGCAATATGGGCAAGGAAAAGAAAAAGAATTATGGTGATGAATTCTTAAAGCATGAACACTGAGCAGGGAGAGGAAACTGGGAGTGGTCTATGCCAGGGAGAATGGGACCGTCTTGGGACTGTGCCTGCACTCCCTGGAAGGAACCTCTCTGCTTTAATAGTAAAATGGCAGGCAGGACCTAACTACACTCTGCTGTTGTCAACCAGAGCAGGGACAAGCTGCCCTTCTGGGAGAACGGGACAGGCTGGAAGGAGGCCTGGCAGAACGGCTGGCATGGCTACGACAATGAGCTCATGGACATGAGAGCGTTCTTCATCGCGTACGGGCCAGGTACAGTGCCACCGCCCCTGGTGTCCCGCTCCCCTTGCAGCCCCACGACCCCTACATCCCTGGCATGTCAGGACCCTGATGTGGCACTGCGACGCCCAAAAATTACAAAAAGATGGCAGGATTTCCTCAGTATGGCTGGATGCTGCAAAGGTTTCTAGCTCTATATCTGTTCCATTGCTGGAGAAATGGGGCAGAGAGATGTAAAGGGATTTAGTCAGCCCCTCTCTGACATCCCAGCACAGTAACTCTATCCTTTAGCTCTATTTTCCTAAATTTTGGCCTAAATTTTCAATTCTATTTGAAACATATGAATTCTCTGTTTGCTGGTGGATTCAGGCTCATTAGCGCAGAGCACTTTCTTTGGAAGGTTGCAGCATACCTCACCCATCTGCCCAATGGGCAGACACAAAACCCCTCATTTCTACTTCATGAGTGGAAAACACTGCTGAGCTCCAGGCTGCAACTGCAGACAGGAGCAAAAGCAAGGCAGAATGTGCAATACAACAATTTCAGGCTATTAAATCTGCCAAACATATGCATTAAAGTAGCTCCTGTACTTAATAATTTAATTAATTTTTCTTTTTTAGCTTTTAGAATAAAATTGGGCTAGAATCAAAACATTAAAATGTTTTCGCTGAGCTATGTTGCCCTGCAGCACCCCACATGCTTAGCAGGAGGTAAGCCCCAAGCCATATGATGCCAACTCCTCTCGCTGCCTGTTTTGCCTGCAGATTTCCGATCCAACTTCCGAGCGCCTCCCATCCGATCCGTGGATGTTTACAACATCATGTGCAGGCTGGCAGGAATTCAGCCGCTGCCCAACAATGGCTCCTGGTCCAGGGTGGAATGCATGCTCCGAAACACGGCCCCCTTGGCACCGCTCCCCCTGGGTGGCAGCTGCGCCCTGGTGTTGGCTCTGCTCTCCCTGTTCGCCGAGCAGATCTCCTTACTGTGATCCCTGAACAATGTGGGTCAGTGTCACCAGCAGCTCCATCTTTCTCTCTCTTTTTTTTTATTTTAAAGTTCTTCATTTGAATAATGACTTCATTAATAGAGTGCTGCCCCCCACACCTCTGTCATGCTCCACCAGGCGTGAATCTGACCCATCCTGCTTTTACAGTGGTTTAACATGAAGCCAGGTTTTGTGCTCTCTAAACACAGCCAGGGAAGTTGGCGTTGCAATGCTGGACTTACAGCACTGGTAACGAGAGCAGGATCCCGCTTGGCTGTCCACAACCTTTTCTGGTGGGTGCATGTGGACATCTCAGAACATCAGAGACATCTTACCCCAGCAGCTTTAACTGAGAGGCTAACCCTGACTCCTGGTGCTGAGGGCACAGGGGTATAGATAGATCTCTGCACATTTGTGTTTTTTCTGGCTCACTCCGTCGTCTCCAGCAGAGGCCACCTTGTCCCAAGCCTGGTCTACACCAACACGTGCTTCAAAGAGCCAAGCTCTTTGCTGAGCGATTGTAAGGCTGAGAGAGGTGTGTGGGCCGGAGAGCAGTGAGAGCATTCTGCTTCTCACAGCCTTTCCTTCCTTGTTGGACTGCCATGGAGGGGAGGGCTGGGAAAGGGGAGAGTAAGAGAAGTCCTCCACTTCAAATACAGGATGAAAGCGAAAAGGCATCTGGACACACAAGGGTCAGGAGAGAGCAAGATGAGGAAGCCTGGTGTTTAACAGCCTCTCTGCTTTTCCTGGTGAAGATAGTATCATCTGCTCAGATTTTGAGGTTTTATACCCAATTGCATTTCTGAAGGATTTTTCCATACTCACTGCTTTTCTACCAGCTCTTGCTCTCTACACTTCTGTCCAGTGAGCAGCACATCCCCACTTTGTTCTGCATCAGGGAGAGAGGTCTATGATCTCCCATCCTCTCAGTCCTTGCTAATATTTCCACCACAGGCTATCAAGCCCAAAGTAAGTTGTAATGGTAAAGTTAAATAGGAGGAGAGGATGGAGCTGTTGTCAGAGGTAATGCCTCTGGAGGTTAAGTCAAATGGATGATGTAATCCTGAAAACAATAACATGGCAGATACATTAAATCCTTGAAAATCTGATTTCACCCTACTCATTCACTCCAGCACAGCCACAGATCCACCTCAGGTCAGTGTTCAACACAGGGCTGGTGGCAAAGCCACCACCACGGTCTGTGAGTCCAGAAGGTTCATTTCACTTATTCATTAAATCGCCTAGTTGTCACAGTCCTTGGTGCTACACACCGGGATGGATGGATGCCATGGTGGGTCACCTGAGAGGTGTTCTTTTTGCATCATCAAATTTCTTCTGCGAAATAAGCTCATGTAGAATCGGACTGTAAGCGTTTGATCCTACAAAGGGTCCTTTCCTCTTTGGAAGGCTATGGCCCTCAGCAATGCCTTCAGGAGGTTTTTCTGATATACCTCTGAACCAGCGGCTTTTCATGACAAACTGCCCTTGGAAGGATTTAGGTCCCTCTCCATGCAAAATAAAACTCTAGGACTCGTTATTCCTATGGACCCAGAGTCAAGCATGACTCGGGTATGTGTGGTACAGTGAGTTTAAGGGTGAATGATTACACTGTGGAATAAAAAAACCAAACACAGAATTAAACTTGACAAAAGACTTCTTGTAATAGCTGTAAAGATTTATGTAATGTGTTTTTAAAGCTCAAGTGAACCATCAAATCAATTGGGAAAAAAGGGAGAAAATCAGTCTTTGTTATTAGACTGTTCAGTATAAAAGGCAATTTAGTGCTTTTGAAGCATTTGCAGTAGCTGTAAAACAAGCACCTATTGTTCAGAGTTCCCTGTTGCTCCTTAATGGACCAGGTTCCATGAATTCACTGGAGCACATTTTTAAAGCAAAAAAAATTATCAGTGTACAAGATAACCAAATGACTAAATTACCAAGTTTTGTTTGAAAATCAACAGGATAGATACAGTCAGTGCCTGCTAATCCCTTCACAGCCTGCCATTTTAACTCTTAGAGTGAAGAGAACCCAAGGTCCTTTTACAGAAGAAAAGATCCTGAAAGTGTAACGGTATATTCAAATTCTCAATTATACAAGCAGAAAATGGAAATAACAGATCGGGTCCATTGAGTTGCTCCAGGGGTGGGCCACGACACATGAAACAAACGTTGATCCCTAGGAGTACTTCGTGTAACTCATTTTTGACAGTATCCACCTGCAAATACTGCAGAATAAATCTTTTAATTGCAATATGATTCATTTGACCTTAATGCCAGCATTGTGTTTACAGCAATACAACTCAAAAGATACTTGAACTGTAAATGGGAAATTTGACGGCAGACCTACAAGAAGCTCATTAGCTTCAGGAGAACTACAGCTGATTATTTTTTGAGAAGTGCACCTTTCTTCCTCAGAAATGTACCTCTGAATCAGTTCACATTCTCATTCAAAAATCAAGTGTCTTGACTCTAGCCTATTTTTCTGTATACTATGCAGTGAAGGTGGGTGTACTTCAAAACCTATTTCTGAATGATGTTTTTGTATAATGACTGATCGTGAATGAGTGAATAATTCTAAGAATGCTGTTAGAAAAAATATGCATCTTTTTGTAAATACTGTAAGATTTTGGAAGAAAAAACACCCAAAACAACAGCTCTGTAACACGTTGCCTTTCTTGTTTGATTGCTGCATCGAAGTGTGATAAACAGTGTTTGAAGCTTGTGCTGATTAATCATCAGAAAGATGAATGATAACATTGTTTAGAAATGGCAAAGTTGTCAGCATGTAAATTAAGGACTTTAAATACATCACACGAGATACTGTAGCTTGTATACGCAGTCCTTTTTTCCAGACGTATTTCAGTATTAAACCTTTTGAACATCCATCCAGGGACATGTAATTCACACTAACAAATGGACATAGCTGTTTTGAAAGACAACTTTCACCTACGTGGAAAAATGTTTTTTTGTGTAGGTATTGAAACACATTTCTGTTAAGGGAAGATTATTGTGGAACGCTCAGAAATAATATTTCAGAATTACAGTTGACTGGGCACTGTAATTCTCAAACTTTGTACAGATGTTTATAGCTATATAGATTATTCTGAAAAAATCTGGATTCTATGGCAGTGGCTATGGGCTTGCAAACTGGTGTAAGATTATCCCAAATCTGGCAACTCTGTATCAGTGACACGGTTTCTTTCTGCTCTACCAGCCCAAATTCCCCAGAAAATGAGGGTGAGCTGCCAGCAGACCTGCCCTGGCCTCTCCCCGGCCCTGCGTGATGGCTCCCCTCTCCACCACACCGCAAGGCTGCCTTTTTCCACGACTTCCACCGGTTTCCCGGCTGGCTGTCACCTCCCTGGGCCTGCAGATAAGCTCCCGCTTTGGGGTGGAAGCCATCAATCAGCAGCACAGCTGAAGTAGCGGTTTTTCTCTGCAGTCGGGGTGGGCTGAGGCAAGGGGGAGGCAGCTCAGGGGGACCTGGAGGAGGAGACCTCCCCACACTCTGCTTTTAGGGCCTTGTTTGCCCCCCTTTCTTTTTTAGAAGGGTGCAAGCTCCAAAATTGCCGCTGGGTTTGCTGGGAGAGGAGCCCCCGCTTTGGGGGTGTGTGTCTAGCGGGGTGTTGCTGTCGGCGGGGCCCCTGCGGGCGACTCCGGCCCCGGCCCAGCGTGCCCCTCCCGGCAGCGCCCCCTGCCGGCCGGCGCGGCAGAGG
>NW_010209775.1:0-5103 GCF_000695765.1 Mesitornis unicolor | reverse complement strand
CCTTCAAACCCTTCCATGTCCCACCCTGACCATGTTTTTGTTTCCAAAGAGCCTCTTTCTCCCTTGCCCTTGTGTTTAGCTATGTCCCAGGATACCTTCATGGCAGTTTAAGGCTTCTCTCAGTGCTCTACATGCAGCTTTCTTTGCCTCCAGGATACCACCAGGCTGGCCTGCGCTGTAGACTGCTGCATCCACCACCAGTTGCCAGGCCCCATCCAGCAGACACTGCAGTCTCCTAAGCGCTACCACCGCCTGGGCCAGCTGCTCCTGGGAGTCCGGATGGACCATCACAAGCACCAGCACGTTCGGCAGACGGGGGAGAAGGTTCCTCATATCCCAGAGGGCCTCGTCCAGGTGATCCCACTGCATGAGCTGCCTCAACAGTGTGCCTCTCCATAGCATAAAAACCAGATGTGGAACCTCCTCCTCATCTTCCTCCATCCTCTCCACTTGCTGTAGTTTAGCCCTGATGTCAGCTGTGCCACACAGATCCTGGAAAAAATCCACCAGCACCGAGGGAGCTCCCGTGTTCTCATCATCCACCTCCAACAGCAGCACCTGGCCATGCTGCCTCCCCACCATGTCCACTAGGTTGAAGAGCTCCCAGGTGGTTTGGTCCACAAAGGAGCAGACAGCAGGCTCCTCCGATGCCATGGCTTGCCCCCACACATCAGTTCACCACACTACAGCGAGAGGAGTGGAAGGGATTTGCCTTAGGAAAGGCACTTGCACCACACAGACCTTGAAACAGGGTACGTCTGATGCTACAAGCAAACACACTGGTTTTGGTGGGACCAGCTGACTCTTAAGGGAAACAGCAGTTTTGATAAAGATTCCAAAATTGTAGCCATATGCTATTTGATGTCGGACCTCCCAGGAACAGGCTTTGTACCTCAGTGGTTTGGTACAGCAGAAAAAAATAAAAGGGCAGAGAAAAAGGATCATTACTTATTTTGGGGGCAACTTACCTCAAACTCAGTAGCATTTGTAACCTTCTCATTGGCAGAATCCAACCACAACAGAGACCCCACAGCCCCACCAATGTGCTCTTACAGTCCAATTTGTTCCCTACATTTCCTCCTCCTTCCTCTGGTAATGCCTAACGCTGGAAACACAATCTGTATCCAACCCCATCCCTCTTTGAAATTTGTGTACAACCCGTTGGTATTTGTGGAAGACTAAAGCCCTGTGTGACCTAACCCAGCATCCCATAAGCTGCAGTTTTTCTCCACCTGTGTTAAAAACCAAAAGCAGCTTTCCACTGCAAGCGCTCTCCTGCCACTGGAGACAGCAGTAGAGCAAGTTTAGTTCTTGAAGCAAATCCAGTGGAAGAATTTCTATACCAGAGCTAAGAAGCCAGGTCCAGTTGTGAGTCTTAATTTACCCAATAACATACTCCAAATAGATGACTACTCCACCTCCTTCAGAAGAGGATGTTATGAAACACCAGCCCAGCCCCCAGCTCAAAGGGCTCCCCACAGCATGCAGGGAAGAGTAAAGCTCTCTCATGGGCAAGGAGGGACCTGCACTGAAGTGGGACCAAGGGAAGGCCAGGGCAATGCAGCAGCTCACCTGTCTCACTGCGTAAGGATGCTTCCCACATGAGGGACCAACCACACGGCACCACACTCTCTGGGTACCAAGGGTCATTCTGGGACAGTGACACCAGCAGCAACCATGGCAGCCTGAGACCTCCCTCAGAACTACCCAATATTTTTGAGGGACATACTAAGAAACTCCAAGACTTGCATTTAAATACATTTAAATTCATTTTTTTACCCTTTTTTCTTGTTCAACAAGCCTTAAAGCACTCATGAAAGCGATACATTAGTCTGATCTAAGGATCCTTCCCACCCTGCATTATGTATCGTGATGAGGCTGGCCAAGAAATCAGCAAGTATTAACACTCGGGCACAGTTGTGTGATGAAAATGTGTCCAAATAAATTTCACAGAGCAGATGCTACAAGCACACATGCTGCACAGGTACATATGGTCTCATTCATTGTGAATGTACTAGAAACACTACTTTCAGATCACAGTTAAGACTGCTAGGATTTAGTGTCCATTACAGTTTTGTCTCAAGTGCAAGAGAAACAGGAGTAAGAAGCTTCCTGCTAGTACAAAGGCAAGGAAATATTTCTCATGTTCTGCATAAGCTTGTGTGCACAGTTTCTGAGGTTGTAAACATTTATTGTCTGGCTCTGCAAACCATTCAGACCCCATGACAGGAGGCACAGGCAGGCTGCAGTAAAGGCTGCAACCCATTTGCTTAGAGTCACTACTCCATCCCTGTGCTCTGAACTCGGATATGCTACTGAAAAAGAACCAAGTCCCTCAAAATAGGTGGAGGGAATAAAAATAGAGACGCACAAAAATTAAACAGATTCTCTGTTTTATTTTCAATAAAAATTTAGATCCTGGATGGATACAGCATCTGTAAAAGAGAAGAGCAGAATCATGTTAGAAATCCTGTTACTGGACAGCGCTACTCTGAACACAAGTTTTGTTGTTACAATCTAGATAATCCACCTCTTCAACTGCCATAAACGCAGCCCCTCCCACTTACACAGAAGAGATGCAAGAATGAAAATGTGCAGCAACATCACTAGGAAGTTTCACATCAAACCCCTGGGTGATGGGCCTAAAGGGACAGTCTCATTGAAGCCTTGTGGCTAAAGCCACAACCCCTCCCAGCTCCAAAAGGAGCCCTTATCAAAGCACCACGTTGAATACCCAACAGCAACAGCTCGAGTTTTCCCTCATACCGTGTGGGATTAAAAGGCACCTCAAAAACTGCCAGTAAATATCTTGCTGCTAAAATACAATCACTTACCACCCGGATTCTGTGTCCAATGGCCTTGGCAGGAAGGTTGGAGCGGAACTTGGCACGAACCATGCCGCTGTTCCCGTGGGCGCGGGTCACCTTCCCCCAGATCACTCGCGTCCTGTTGGGCTTGCCGCCCGGGGTGACAGTGTTGCTGGAAAGAGAGGAAAAGAAGCGCTGAGCACACCTGGCACAGCTCACATAGCTGACAACACAGCCTCTTTAAGGCACTTCCAGAACTTTATCCACAGCCATCTTTAGTTCAACCATGTTCCACTTATTTACCTGTCAAATTTGCTAGACCGGAGATCTTTTTTACCTTTCAAATCATGCAAGTGTTGCAGCTTGTGATTTGTCAGCAGCTCCAGTGGAGAACTATTTACAAGTCACAAAACTTAAACATTTGGAAAATGCAACTACTAAGATGATCAACCCAAAATCTCACCCATTTCAGCCACTAGGCTAAGACTGCAAAAAAGTGCTTTACAAGAAAAGCCATGAGCCATCTGGGAAATGACAGTCTGATCAATTTGATTCAGGGCAATTCTGAACTCCCGTATCTGAACTCGAACAACTACATTTAAAGCAGCAGTAAGTGGAAGGTAATAAGTACCTGCTCTTAAGGCCTCCACCAATGCCAGCACAGCAGAAGGGACAGTGCTCCAACACGGGCACGCAAAAGCCACGTTAAAAATCTCTCCAGGCTTCACAAAATAGTTCTGCTGTTAAAGTAACTCAATAGCTCACAGCACTCGACAAATTCACCTCACTCCAGTTTACTCTATCAAGCTGCCTTCAGTTTTTGCCAGTCTTAGGCAAAATTTGTTCATCCCATTTGCTAACACAATTTGTAACACATAATAACAGTAACTGATTATTTCATGTAATTTCATGATCACATAAGCCAATGAAAGCAACCAAGGACTTTAAAAATCAGTCTACACAGTTCTCCATGGACATTATGTTGATAAATAGAGTTTAATTTATTGTTCTTCTAGCAAAAGTTCTATAAACAGACTGCTCACGTCCTGGCATTTGCAAGAGCCAATACAGCAGTTGGCTAATTTAGCATAAAAATAAGAAGTTACTTACTTTTTAGCTTTGTATACATAGGCACACCTCTTGCCCAAGTAGAAGTCTGTCTCTTGACGGGCATAAACACCTTCAATTTTGAGGAGGGCAGTGTGCTCCCGCTGGTTTCGAAGGCCACGCTTGTAGCCAGCAAAAGTGGCCTTGCACCACAGCCTAAAGGCATTGAAAACATTTATAAATTATAAAGTATCAAATGCATGCTGTTTTCAGTAGGAACTACGCACACCACTAGAAATTTAGCTGAGGAAAAGCCCCACTGATCTTGCTTTTACTGAATTACTGCAAATCCTTACATTTAATGAACAGAGGAAAGCCAAGTAACTGGGACATGAAGTCTTTATAAGAACTTGGTATCTTTCTGCTTGTCAGAAGCTTCTGACACTACAGGCTTCATACCAAACCTGAAGTGCTCCAACAATAATAGCTGCTATGTTTTAAATGTCTATAAACCTTCTGTAATGAGTAAACATTGCTTTTCTCTATACATCCTGTGAACTAAAGCAATTATAAGACTCATTCCTCACACCATGAGCACATCACGACTGTCTCAACTGCATCCAGCAACTGTCCCAGAACACAACAGTATTAGACTAAGCTATCCAGTTCCACCTTCCACACATACACAACAGAAGACAGACCCTACAGATTAAGACCAAAATTTAGTAATTTACTTCAATTCCTCCACTCTTTACCACCTCAACCCCTATATCCATAAGAAAACTCGATAGCAGAGTAGCTCCCTTACTCAAGGAAGCCGAATGTCGAGGCCTCTAGTGTACGCTGAAGGTTCACGAATACTGTGCTAACAAAACCATCATTAATACGCTGCATCTACTGACAGGCTCAGGAGAGCGTGGCACACCGTACGAGCAGCTACAACTAGTTTAAGGCTTCAGAAGAGAGAGCCACAGTAACAGCACCCAGCCACTCTAACAGAGGAGCTGTCCTGGAAAACGAGAGGACCCACAGGGAAACCGGATCACTGTCCGCAGCTTTAAAAAAACCACGCTCAGAAACGCTCAGTTTGCAAGAAGCGTACGGTAACAACGAGCTGAGAGCCCTCCGAGTGGGGCAGGCCACTCACCTCCCGGTCATGGTGTCCTCCTGAAGCCCCGGTCCCAGCAGGCCTACAAACGACACACAAGCCATGAGCCCCCGGGCCGGCAACTCGGTCCGCCCGAGCGAG
>NW_010209774.1:0-571 GCF_000695765.1 Mesitornis unicolor | reverse complement strand
AAAAACCCCCCTAGAAACCCCCGGGAAGTAAAAAAAAAAAAAAAAAAAAAAAGGTCAAAAGGCCAGGGGTTAAGGGCGAAAAGTCAAGAATCCAGGGTCAGAGGTCAGAGGCCATGGGTCAAAAGGTCAGAGGTTAAATGTCAAAGGTCAGGGCTAAGAGTTCAAAGGTCAGAGTTCAAGGGTCAGAGTTCAAGGGTCGAAGGTCAAAGATCAGGGGTCGAGGGTCAAAGGTTAAAGTCAAGGGTCAGAGGTCAAAGGTCAAGGGTCAGAGGTCAAAGGTCAGGGGTTAAAGGCCAAGGGACAGAGATCAAAGGTCAAGGGTCAGGAATCAAAGATCAAAGATCAAGGATCAGAGATCAAAGATCAAGGGTCAGAAGTCAAAGGTCAAGGGTCAGGGGTTAAGGATCAGAGGTTAAGGGTCAGGGGTCAAAGGTCAAGTGTCAAAGGGCAAAGATCAAGGGTCAGGGATCAAAGGTCAGGGGTCAAGGGTCAAAGGTCGGGGTCAAAGGTCGAGGTCAAAGGTCAGAGGTCAAAGGTCAGGTCTCTCTGCCTCTCTCGCCCTCTCTCGCCC
>NW_010209773.1:1380-1633 GCF_000695765.1 Mesitornis unicolor | reverse complement strand
GATGGGGACAGAGGCAGGGACAGGGATGAGGATGGGGATGGGGACAGAGACAGGGATGGAAATGGATGGAGATCAAGATGGGGATAGGGCTGGGGACAGGGACAGGGACACAGGGGCAGGGGTGAGGATGGAGATGGGCATGGAGGCAGGGATGGTGACAGGGATAGGGGTGGGGACAGGGATGGGGATGAAGATGGGTGAGGATGGGGCTGGGCACAAGGACAAGGATAGGAATGGGGCCAGGGCTGGGGGC
>NW_010209773.1:0-1127 GCF_000695765.1 Mesitornis unicolor | reverse complement strand
AGGGACAGGGACAAGACGAGGGCCGGTGACAGGGCCAGCGCTGCCTTGTGCAGGCCGTGCTGCCACCACCAGGGGTCAGCGCAGCGCTGCTGGGGACAGCGATGGGGGTGGCACCTCCCTGTCCCTGTCCAGTCCAGTCCAGTCCTGTCCTGTCCCTGTCCCTGTCCAGTCCCTGTCCCTGTCCTTGTCCTGTCCCTGTCCCTGTCCTGTTCCAGTGACAACTGTAAAGTCTACTCAATGAGAGGCCATGCTCAAGAAATGTCCTGTCCCTGTCCCTGTCCTTGTCCTGTCCTGTCCTGTCCCTGTCCCGGTCCCTGCCATGTCCTTTCCTTGTCCCTGTCCTGTCTTGTCCCTGTCCCTGTCTCGTCCCTGCCCTGTCCCTGTCCTGTCCCTGTCCCTGTCCCTGTCCTGTCCAGTCCCTGTCCTGTCCAGTCCTTGTCCCTGTCCCTGTCCCTGTCCCCTGGGCTGTAATGAGGGGCTGCAGGGCTGGGGCAGGGCTGGTGCTAACAGAGGGGGGGTATTTCAGGACTGAGAGGGGGTATTTTGGGCCCAGGGGGGTTATTTTGGGGCTAGGGGGGTTGGGTGCTCTGACCCCCAGGGCCATTTTCCTGTTTCCTCCCCCCCCCCAGCTGGGGCTTCACGGTGCTGTACGAGAACGAGAAGCACGAGCGGCAGCAATGGTAAGGGGAAGGGACACGATGACATGGGAACCTGGGGACATTGACCCCCCCCAATGTCCCTGGCTGTCACCCCTGTCCCCTCCGGTCCCTGGGATCTGCAGGGACCTCGTGCAAAGCAGCAATTTTTGGGGGAAGGGGGCGTCCCACCCCCATCCCTAGCAGCGTGGGGCGTCCCCAAAAGGTGACAACGCGGTGTCTTTTTTTTCAGGTACCTGTGCTGTGACACCCAGGCCGACCTGCGGGAGTGGTTCGCCACCTTCCTCCACGTCCAGGTAGGGAGGACACGTCCCCAGATCCCAACATCCCGGGGCCGAGATGTCCCCAAGTGTCCCGGGGACTTGTTCCCAAATGTCCCATGGTGTAGACGTGTCCCCAGACACCCCCAAACCCCCTCATCCCGGGCCAGAGGAAGGTCCTCAGCTGGCTAAGGCCCCCCCCCAACCCAAT
>NW_010209772.1:0-4023 GCF_000695765.1 Mesitornis unicolor | reverse complement strand
TCTCATACCTTCATCTACAAAAAAATCTGACTTAAATACCAGGCCTGCATTAAAACAAGCCTGTCCTAAACTCAGTCACATACTGTGCACATGTGTACACACACAGACTCAAGTGTGTTTTTCTGAGGACTAAAAACTCATTTTCCAGAGCTGGAAGTATAATTATTTGCTCATGGAAAAGCAAAAAAATCACCCATTGATAGTCAAATGTCATATTTCTATGTCACTCTAAGAAGGCTTACTGTTATAACTAAGACAACAGCTTGCAATTGCTGCTGCTGTTACAAATGGGGCAAAACCAGATGTCTGTAGTTGCCATTTTAGGCGTGGAAAATCAATCATATGGGGCTTTAGCTGGCACCTGTCTATCTTTCTGGGAGGTCGCTCAGTCTCAGTGCATTTAGTGCCATTTACATGGTGCTCCCCACAATGCTTTTCAGTCCTACTTTAGAAACATAATTGGGTTAAAACGGTTGCCAACAAAGAACTCCATCAATGCCAAACACCCGTAGCAATTAACAGCCACCTCATTGCTACAGGGCCCACTATTGTTTCTAGAAGACTGCTGTAAGCTAGAGGTAAAATTGCCTCAAAAATTATGTGACGGTGCACATTGGTAATGGAAACAGCAGCTTTTTTATTAGGAATCTCATAATGATTCTTGTTTATGCACAGAAACAAAATAATTCAACAGTACTGTAAAAGGGGAGAGCGTAAAATGTAACTAGAACGACTTCTGCCTTCAATCACTTAATCTTGCAGTCCTTTTGCACACATGATTTTCAAGGATTTTGAAAGCACCTACCATTTCCACTCAGGTGCACCTGTAGGTGTAACTTTGCCATTCCCAACAAACAGATTTTAGTGGATTCGGCAGTGACAAATGCTTTTAGCGTACAGGAACGAGAAATCCATGGCATAAGAAAATTTCAGAGGGCATATGGTGTCCCAAAGCAACACATTATAGAAAAGGATTTTTCTTCTTTTTATACTGGTCTTTGTTAAATGTGCTTTAAGCTTTCTGTTTGCTTTGCGTGGCAAAGCAGTGACTGGCAACTTAGGTAGCATAGCAGGCAACGCCTGAGCTTGATCTACACTCATAAAAGCACTGATGCATCTTTGGGTATGGACAGCCCTTTATTTATGGAGAACACTGCAGTAACGTTGCCTGGGTTCTTTCTCAGACTGTTGTTAACATTAGGGGAAATATATAGAGCACAGTTCTGAAGGCATTAGTACCTGATACAAAAATAAGTCCACATGAGCTCCTCTATTGACTTTTCTGTTCATCTGGTCCTTTCTCCGGTATCAGTAAGGATGAACTGTACTAAAATCAAGGGAGTAACAGTAAAGAATCAGGCATGTAAATGTTCTGTGGCTCTGTCTCCTGTCACCCCACACCGATTAACTGATGGTTATAAACCGCACTTCAGATCAAACATTTCTATCCTTTGGCATGCCTTACAACAGAGCTCTTCTAACTGTGACTCCTAAACATAATACAAGCAGTAAACTAGTAATAACAATAAAATGCTGTCACCCAGAGAGAAGTCAAAATGACAAAAAAAAAGATGGCTTGACAAAAATTTATAGTTACGCAGTTTCTTATCATTCAGCCCATGCTGTATAAACACTAGAGGCCCAGAATCAGCTATTCAGATTTTTGCATTCAGCAGATATAAACATCATGTAAGAATAAGCAGAGTAAGTAAATAAGCAGAAGACATTTGACAAAAAAGAATGAACACATACTTACTTAAAGTGAAGATTTTTTTTCATCTGGGGGAGATGAGTTGATAATTTTTTAATTGCTGTCTTCTGTTTCCAGTCTTCGAGGAAGGGTGAAAGTTCTGCAGAGTCCTGGTGAATGTCTGGTAACGTCGTTGGCATCTATCAGCTACACTCAGGACTGATGCGAGTCCTTCGAAGAGATGCGACCTCTCCTCAGAGCTTCGAAAGAATTACGGTCCATTTCCATTCAGTCAGATGAGATTTTCCAGGTGCTTTCAGTGATGCTGGGAGATGACAACAATCGCTGTAGGTGATCTGCCATGTGTAGTAACATTACTGAGGAGTTCCCGATGTTCTCGTTGGTGACACCGTCTCTTTTGTAGAAGGAACTCTTTGGAGATGACAAAGAATGCTCATGGTTCTACAGCGCTCTCTTCTTCCATGTCTGATGAAATAGGTACTTCTCCCTGGCTATCATTTATACTATTAGATTTTTAAGAGGTGGTTGTTTCTCGTAAAAGTTCAGTAGTAGCCTGCTTTAGTGAGTCTTCTGCCTCTCGAGGTAAGGCTTTCAGGGAATTTTGGAGGCCGCAGTTCTGTCATCTCTGGCAGAGGGGTGATATTTTGGCTAATGGGTTTCTTTATTAATTCTACTTTGCTGATGCTAATTTTTTTTTTAGACAAAAGCTTTCTGTCCCCCACTCCTGATATAAACTTTTGAGATTTATAAGAACTCTTCAGATTTCCTAGCTTCAGCCCTAATAATCTGTGCTGACAGCCTGATGCCATTGCCCTTCAGTTTTTTGAAGCCAAATATCATCTCAAGATGTGCCTTTTTCACCTGAAAAAAAACAATAATCCCAGCTAATCTGAAAGTATTTTTTCACAGTTAGATACAAGTATGTCTGACTGCATTTTCAACAGGAGATTCAACGATCTCCTCTGAACAACCTGTATCTTCCCAACATCACTTTTTTTGCTTCCCCACTCCACCCCTTCAGGAAGCAGAGTATTTAGAAGTAGAGGAAGTGCAAACTATTTCCAGCTGTCAAAAAAAAAATCAAAGACAATGATTACAATTTTATGCATTAATGCTTCATATGTAAAATATAGTTGGATTTTCTTTTTTTTCCTTAACATGACGATCTGCCCCTGGTATCTTTATTTTAGTAACTCCTAGTCAATATTTGTCAAAACCAGAGACAGGCTTAGCTCTGCTCTTGCTTAGACAGTGTACATTGAAACTGAGGAAGCTATTTTGAATTACGGGATTTGAAAAACTTCTAGACATCTGTTTCAATGGCAGGTAAATATTCATGTAATTCTGAAAATTCTGCTGAACACCTATGAATCTTTTATAAAATCTGGCCTTTTCTGACCTTAGTAAATGTGTTAGTATGCCTAGAGATAATCTTATCTAGGTACCTTTATCAGAAATACTAAGAAATGGGCTCCAGAAAGTATAGTAACTTCCAGAGAGGGCAAACTGAAGTCCTGAGTTTTCATGTAAATCAAACAGATAATGGAATCAGATAGTCTGGGTTAAGCTATTAATCCCCTCAGTTAGACAGTACCTATATTGAACCCATCATTTCATTGTCTAGTAGAAGGATTCCCTGTCCCAGCTCTTTTTTGACCAGGCATCTTGTTAATTTAACAGATCTCAACAGCAGGCAAAGAGGTACCTGGAAAAGGAATGGGCAGGCTTCACATCATCTCAAACCCAATCAGAAATCACAGATGCTATAGCTTGGTTCATATTCAAATATAATTTTTTACACACTGAAGGAAACACAGCAAAGAGAAAATAAACCTCTCAAATATGAGAAGGTGGATTACAATTCACCATCAATGAGCAATCATAGTCTCACTGAAGACCAGAGGCCTGCTCTCTGCATCAGGGAGGATTTGAGTTTAGTACTTTAAGGGTACACCATAATTTAATGCAAATGTCAAGTTAATAATATGGTCATGATGGCAAATTTTGTCTTTCACTTTCTGCCACCTTGTTTGTGCTGGTGTAAATCCAGGTGACTTCAGAAAAATGGACAGGTACGCTGCCTCGCTGGTCTTCTGTAGTGTGCAGGGAAGGCTTTCCACTCCTGGCAGATGTACCCTAGAATTTGGGGATTCCAGCCCTTTTTGATGCCAGATGGAAGAAGCTGTTATATGGAGCAGGTTGGAAGTCACAGGTAATGGGACTAACCACAGGATTTCAGTGTGTTCATCCAACATTATATGGTTAGTTTCCAACTAATGTGGAGCAACACTCCTCACTGTTTTCATCTCAGC
>NW_010209771.1:0-246 GCF_000695765.1 Mesitornis unicolor | reverse complement strand
GGACTGTTTTAGACTGGGTATACTGGTTTCTACTGGGAGAGACTGGTTTATACTGGTTTCCACTGGTTTGGACTGGTTTAGACTGGGTATACTGGTTTACACTGGTTTATACTGGAAGAGACTGGTTTGGACTGGTTATACTGGTTTTTACTGGTTTCTACTGGTTCTTACTGGGAGGGACTGGTCCATACTGGGAGCACTGGGGTGGGGGTGACCTCGCAGCCCTGGGTCCCCATGGGGGCCCTC
>NW_010209770.1:0-503 GCF_000695765.1 Mesitornis unicolor | reverse complement strand
ATCATTAATAATTGTTGGGGAAATTACAGGAACCCCAAAATCAGGGCATTCAACCGTCATAAACCAATGGGCAAGGATGCTATACCAGACAGTGAAAAGAATAAGCTTCCATTAAAGATTAATGTGGGCCAGCCTGTCATGGTGAAACTACCCTCTATTGGCGTTGTGCCCATGACCCTGGCAAAACCCAGAGGCTTATATGCATGGGAAGCCCTAGATGAAAATGGAAAAACACACCATATTAGTCCTCGGTGGATAATTCCAGATTTCCAACCCCAAAGCCCGGTTTCAAAGGACTGAGGCATAGTTTTGTGCTTTCTTACAGGACAATAAAGGAGTGGAATTACCTGTTACAGTGGTGACAGCAGTCAAGATGAACAGCAATATGGGATGCAGAATGTACTTACATTCTCCAACCTACCAATGAGGGCACGGGGTGGAGTCTAAATGGTGATATACCACGCTACAGTCCAGTGCAGTGTCTGCATTCCAAATTTATTGAT
>NW_010209769.1:10466-11297 GCF_000695765.1 Mesitornis unicolor | reverse complement strand
CTGGTGTTCCCGCTGTAAGCGCCTCTCCTGGGCGCTTCATTTTCTTCTTACATTACCTGTGCAGCCTTTTGAGGTTCGCATCCCCCTGTGGCTGATGGCTCTGAGGGACTATTGCATACAGTAGCCACAGAAACTGGGTGTAAGGGAGACGTAAAAAGCAATCTCCATGCCCTTAGCATCCTAGAACAGTGGTATTAGCAAGTTATGTAGTGGCCTTAGTTTTTGTTTCCTCTTTTTTTTCAAATTTTAGGTTATATTCTCAGCCACTGAAGCAATCTCCCCAAAGAGGCATCCAAACACTGGCTCCTTGGGGGTGCTTCTGAAGTATCATGACTCATTAAGTGACTTTTACTTTGCTTTTCTTAAAAATATATGTGGGTAAGTGAAAATAAATAATACTACAAAGGAGAATTCTTAGCAATGTGTATAAAATTGTTGTCCAAGTCAACACTTTGACAATCCAAGCACCTAAAAGCAAATAAATGACTAGATAAAATCTTAATGAACATCGATAGAATAAATATTTTTTTCAAAATGTAAGAGCTATTTTATCATGGCACAACAATTTTTAATCTCCTTTAATAAAGCAAGTATGTGTTTTGAAGCAGTCATTTCTTGAAACAAAAAACCCTTATCTGAGGAGGTAAGCTGATGTAGAAGACAGAAATAAAATCACTATGTAATATGAAATTTTGCAAGAGTGGTGGGAGTTGAGGAGGAAGCTGTGTGAGAGAAAGCTTGGAGAAACATGGGAGGTGTGGGGATACTGGGGGAAAAAGTTGCAGTGAAAAGTAAATGTAGGACAATGATTTTGCATTGCTATTCCACACA
>NW_010209769.1:0-10435 GCF_000695765.1 Mesitornis unicolor | reverse complement strand
TAGGGAAACTACTGAACAAATGAGTGAGAATTGGTTCCAAATAGAAAGGCAGCACTTTCAGAAACCTGTAGTATACACACATGAGACGTGTTAAGGTTAACATTCAAAAAGTGAGAAAAAATCATGTGCAGCTTGGCACAAGATGTCACACAGGAGAGTGTAAATACATTCAGGTTAATTAAAACAGATAAATTATTCTGAGAGCACTAGAAATCTCTGTCAGTGATTGTATTAAATGCTCTATGAAAGATGAAGGGTCATATACCAGATATTTAGAGGTCGTGAGTGCAATTTTTTTTCCAATCCCCTCTGTAGCGTAAGAGGGGACAGAAGGTGAATGTTCTCCAGGCTGTGTGAAGCCATGCAGTGAGCGCGTGTCCCAGTAAACTCAAAAGAAGATTAAATACTAGACAAAGACTCTGCTTTATTCCATCTCTGTATAGGTGAACTCCTAATCTGGGAGTTATTAACTTCATCTGGCACTGACGGCTTGCACTGTGACAACTGAAAAACTGTAATTTGATTATTTTGTTGAAATGTCTGTTGAACGGTAAGAATAAGTAGAGCTATTGAAACATTTTAGTTGCATTATTAGATACTTCGTGTTCTTTAAAAATTGTATCTTCTTATAAATACATTCAATATTCCATTGAAATATTAAAAAGTTTCAAACTGAAATATTTTCAGATTTTAGTGGGAGTCTGAAGCACTCTGATTCAAAATAATGTTGCAACGTTTCTTGAGATCTGCCTTTAACACTACTTTTTCTTCTACTCTCCTTGCTAGACTGGAGTTTCTGGCTGGACTGTATACCCCATAATGTTTGATGGATATGGATTCTTCCAGTGCATTTCTCATTTCATCTGTGGGGGAGAGGTAAGTGTGGAGAGGAAATGCCACATGGAATCACGCTTGAGAGCCGAAAATGTAAATATTAGAAGCATCCAGACTGTATGATGTCATTTTCAAAAGATCTTATTCATCTGAGTGTTTGTAAGATTCGATTTTTTTCCCATAGTTTTATTGCAAAACCTGAGTAACTCTCCTACTAAATCCTCTGTCACTCTTACCTCTTGATTCTTTAGAAATTAAAAAAATAAAGTATGTACTGTTGGGCTTTGGGCTTACTTTGCCTGTCTGCTCTGTGTACCTAAGGCATGAAATAGGACTCAACAGAGTTGCAATAAGGAGAAAAATGTGTGACAAAAAATTAAGCCCTTTTCTCTAAGTTTTCTAGCTCTGAATTTTTCTCAGGATACCATACATGTAGCATGCTGCATTTTTCTTGTAGTCTTCGAAGAGAAAACACCCTTTCTAAAATTTTATCAATGGCTTTCTTGTAAAAAAAAACCAATATAAAAACTTTTCTAGGTTTCCTGATACAGCTATTTTTTCCTGCCCTTTTATGGCAACTTAAGGTGGGATAATACACTTCTCCCATGCAGCAGGTTTTCTGCTGCTGTTTTTCGATTAGGTTTCTAAAACTTGCAGTTGTCTTTCTGTTCTGAACTAATGTGTTTGATTCCTGCTCTTTATTAGGGTTATAATGACCCTCTACTTTTCTAGTATTTAAATGACTACATTAGACAAGTTTAAGATATGCAGAAAATGAGATCATAACTCCACATTTGAAACATAGACTTAGTGTAGTCATGTCTCTGTTCGCCCTTTAGTGTTCTTTAAACAAGCACTTGCTATCTACTGCGATTGTCAAGGTTAACCCTCATAAGGAATAGAAAACAATTCCCCTGTAAAATAATATTTGTATTAAGCAACCTATTTTAAAATATTTAACATTCTTAGATGCTTTTTTAATCTAAGTTATACATTTTCCCTTTCCTGACTAAGCTCACAGAAATAAATTTTCTCCCTTTTAAGTAATGTGAAAACAAGGTTTATTCAGTTGGGAATTTTGATTTTTGAACCTTTTTAATCCCTGTCTTTCTCCTTCTATGGGATTCTCCTGCTGTGGGATAAAGTTATTTATTGATATCATACTGTTATGGATGTATGTATTACATGCCCATGTGGAGAGAGGGAAATTGGTGTCTCTGGGATGCTTGAAAAGTTGGTAGGATCCTTCGGACTCTGACAAATTCTTCAAGTTGGTGTGAATGAAATAAAAACAACAACAACAACAAAAAAACAAACCAAAACCATCTTATGTGTTCATGAAGGGAGAACTGAGGTTGAGGAACAGAAGACAGCAACACAGAGCTCACCTAAGGCTCTGGCTTAGGGAATCTCATGTGAATAAAGTGTGCTGTATGTGCCCTGTGGTGCTCCTGTGAGCTGGAGGCAGAGGCCAGCCATGCTTTCAAGGACTCATGAAGCACAACATACACTCTCATCTTGCTGGCCCTGAGATGCTGAGTAGTGAGATGGAACCAACTTTCCTCGACCAAGGCAATCTAAAGCAGTTGCTCAAAACACAGTAGGAGACAGTTGTGGTATGCTGTGTTTCTTCCTGGTTATTACCATTTCCTCATCTCTTTTATGCCTTCTTCAAATGACTATCCCATACACCATGCTTGGTTTCTCTTCAATCATCATGAAAAGCTAGAGGAGATATCTTAAGGTATTAGATTTAAATGCATATATTCAGGAATGATAAGATGTGTAGAACTGTGAATATGCAGAATTGGGGGATTGAACTAGATGATCTTTTGAGGTCCCTTCCAATCCCTAACGTTCTGTGATTCTGTGATTCTGTGAATTCAAACCTGCGAAGTTAAGTTTTTATTCACTTCCTTTAGTCTTCCTAATACTCCAAGAGCATATAGAAGAATCAATTAATGTAAACTATTCACAAAATTGTGGCCAGTAACTTAATGCTCTCCTTTTTAAGTATTCTCTATTTCTAAGAATTCAACCCATATGATTTTGGGAAATTGTCAGAGTACTTTTCATTTGGTACAAAGCAGCATGTTGTCTTTAAATTTCATAAGCCAATACTTTGTGTAATCACACTTGGTGAGTGCTATCCTGAGGATTTATAAAGTTCTCCTTTGTTTCTTCCAGAAGCAATAAGTTTGGCTGTGTCATGCACTGCCCAGGGAGTGAGGTGGGAGTGAAGAAGGAATGTGCCTGCAGAAAGAACAGTTTTCCACGGCTTGCACCCATAGCTACTCTGTTGCAGGACCAGAATGAATAGAGAGTTACAAAGTGTCTGTCCCTGAAGTGCTGCAACAGACCTTGAGTTTGGAGTTTCCAGGGGATTAAATATTGGGAAGACAGCCCACTTAAGGAATCCTCATGTTTGAACTTTCATAATGTTCCTCTTTCATAGATCTAATTACAGTAGGAGACTGCCTGAACTTCCACTGCTTTCAGCTGTAATATTATAAGGAATGTTATTTCTAGTGTATTTGTTCTTCATCTGAATACAACAGATTTTAATTTCAGTCAGCTATGTATAGCATTTCTGGACTCCTTCCCTTCACCCTAACATACTTAGTACAGAGCAGGCTTGTCCAAAAGGTATTCCCCAGCACCTTATTTAGCTACTTGTGTCCTCCAACTATTCTCTGAAACACCTAGGAAAAGCAAAATGGCTGCATCTTGTAGGTTGAAAGCATGATTCAGTGAGAACCAGGAGAGGCTTGAAGGTTTGCATGTGTTCAAGTCTATTTTCACTGCTTTGTGGGTGACAGTAACAGAACTTGTCTTCTTGCATAGCCTTTGTGCAAGCTGGGAATGCATTTTTCTATCCAGCCTGTTTCAAGTAGTCCCTTGAGCTGGTGGGGTCCCTTCATGTTTGTCACCTGCATGTTTAACAGCTACCTTCCTGCTTTAGTGTCAGTTCATCCACAGTGAATAGTAGTCAGCTATGAAGTGAAGAGTTGCAAAACACGAGATAAAGTTTACAAGCTAGTTTAACTATAAGGAGAAGATGAAAGACAAGAATTCAAGAGTTTTCCACTGAGGTTTTTTTTTGAGCAGTAAGCATGGTTTCATCAATTTCTACAAAGGATTTGTCAGTTTTGTATCAGAACTTAAAAACTGAGTAGTTCCTTTGCAGAGGAAGAGTCCACCCTAAGCTAAATATAAACTTGGACCCTTAGAGTGAAAGAGTCCCAGAGCAAAGAGAAGAGGGAGATGCAGCAAGTAAAGTGTCAGAGCTGTAGATGGTTCTGTCTGGTAAAGCATTGAATGGCAGAAGTTACTTAGAGGCAAATGCAGAAGCTGGTAGTAGAAACAAAAGTGGGAATGGATAAAGGTAGCTGCTACTGAGGGGTCAGCTGAAGCTCAGATAAGGTATTGCTAAAGGATGGTAAGGGAGATAAAGCCCGAGGACTTGGCAGTAACTAAGTGCAGTGGGGTCTTACTCCAAGAGAGAAAACTGAGCTGCTCTTACAAGGAAGTCAGAAAGGAGACTAAATTATAACTTTTGTGCTTTGGAAAAGGAGTAGTCGATGACTAAGATTTTTCATTTTCATATTATTTTCTGTATTCTACAAGGTGCATTTTGAAAAATAATTTGATTCAATGTTTGTGAATGGATGAAGTACAGCTTGTTAAACAACCATCATTAATTTCCCTATGTGCCTGGCTGAGAAATGAGGCTTGACCTGGTGTTTATTAATGAGGGTGAGAAATTGAAGTGGTTCATTACTGCTAATGAAGACCTGGCAGAAGGGTTAAATTCAGATAGAAAGTAAGCCTCTGGGAAGAAACTGGATGCGTTTCTTTAGTGCGTGGTATATGAGATCAAGACAGTTTGTGGGTTTTTGTTTGGTTGGGGTTTTTTGTTTATTTTATTTTGGTTTGTTTGGGTTTGGGTTTTTTGTGGGTTTTTGTTTTGTTTGGGTTTGGGGGTTTTTGTTTGTTTGTTTTACCTTTAAATACCATTTTCCTGATGTTTTATATAGTTTGTTTCCATAAGCTGTTCAAAATGGGGGGAAGATGGTGCCTGTGCTTTCACATAGTGTTCCTTTTCTCTCTGCTAGTATGTTCACAGAATCACAGAATCGCTCGGTTGGAAAAGACCTCCGAGATCATCACGTCCAACCGTTCCTGCCCACCTCTTAAACCATATCCCTAAGTACCTCATCTACCCGCTCTTTAAATCCATCCAGAGATGGTGACTCCACCACCTCCCTGGGCAGCCTGGTCCAGCTTCTGACGACCCTCTCAGTACAGAACTTCCTCCTTATCTCTAACCTGAACCTCCCTTGGCACAGCTTGGTGCCGTTTCCCCTTGTTCTATCCCCCATCACCTGGGAGAAGAGACCAGCACCCACCTCTCTACAAGCTCCCTTGAGGCAGTTGGAGGTGGTGATGAGGTCTCCCCTCAGCCTTCTCTTCTCCAGGCTAAACAAGCCCAGTTCCCTCAGCCGCTCCTCATCAGGCTTGTTCTCCAGAGCCCTCCCCATCCTTGTGGCTCTTCTCTGAACACGCTCCAGAATCTCAACATGCTTCTTAGAGTGAGGGGCCCAGAACTGAGAGCTTTTCAATGAAGGGAAAAGAACTTGAGACATAAAAACCCCAAAATCTTAAGATTGTCCTATAAATAACTTGTGCAACTCAGACTTGAGTAATAAATACCATTAGCATAAATGACAGGATTAGGTTTATGGTTGCCAGGAGTTGGGCATATTTTAAGCTGTGGGTCTGGAATCATAGCAAGACATTACAAGGAATGTTTTTTAACTCATATAGTGTACTGATTCTGACAGTGAATAAAATGACTGTTTGTACTGCTCTTATGAAATGGTAGAAGTGAATTTATGTAATGGTGTAAAGTAAATATTTAGAGGACCTCTACTCCATTCTAGCAAAAGCTGACCACATAAGTGAGAAATTTGAAAAGTGCTGTGATTTTAGTAATACTCTTCTATCAAAATGTGTATGAATATGGTGTTAACTCCATTTCACAAATAATGAAGCAGAATGAGTCAAGTCACATGTTTAACCAAAACCATTGGACAGATCACCGATGGATTTAGAAATAACCTTTTGACCAAGAAAGCCACCAGTGAGATTGTGGTAAACAACTTTCTCTGTAATATGTGTGGGCTTTTCTCTTGAGAATGGAACAACCTTTGTTCCTTGAGGATGCTTATGTTTGTATCGCTATTGCTTGGTGGCTTGTTTATCTGAAGTCTGTAGCTTACCGAATCTTTCTGGAAATGTCCAGAAGATAAAGCAGAAGAGGACAGGAGAAAAGAATAGTAAGTTGGGAAAGAGAAGGGAACAGCTTATCTTTAAAAAAGGGGACAGTGTGTCAATAGCATGAAAATGAGGGCTGGGAGAGTGGTGTATATGTAAGACTGTGAAAGAACAGAAAGCAGGATGATTTGCAAACAAGAAGACTGAAGACAGGATAGGTCTGCACCTGAAGGTGCTTATTAAGGAGAGTATGTATTGAAAATTGGACTTTAGCATTGGAACCATCCAGATAATTACAGGAGAGACAAGGAAGTAGTTAATTATGTTGCACTGGGCCCTGATGAGAGCTGTGGACAACACTTGGCATGACTTAGGCTGTCATTTTTCAAGGGAGGTGTACTCAAACTGAATCGGGTGTCCAGAAGAGCTGTTCAGGTTATCTGGAAAATGGATGGCTTATATCAGAGAACACTTAAAAGATTTGGTTTGTTTAGACTAGGTAAATAAAGGCTAAGACAAGATGTAATTGCTGCCTATAAGTATGTCAAGGGACTAAACTACAGGGATCAGGAAAGTAAAATACTACATAAGCTAATGGTCAATATTAGCAGTTACCAGAGGTCATGAATAAATTCAGATGGAGAAAAAGAAGTGAGAGTCCATGATGTGGTTTTCTACAGCACCTGAAGTCTAGAATGGAAGATTTAAATTACGGTATGCACCCTGTGCTCAGATGAGTCTCAAATTATGAGAAGATGGATAGGTTGCCCTGTCAAGGCATCCCTTTCTTGAAAGATGTGAATACATTGTGCAATTCTGTTTCAGCCCATCTCTAAAGCACAGGCTTCTGTCCTTAGCTCTCTTTAAGAGTAGTGTGTAAACAAAATGTCCCATGGAGCAGAAATGAGTTTCCCAATGTAAAAAGTTTAAAAGATTTCAGAAATTTACTCACTCAATAGAATGAAACAGAATCTCTCTGCAGCTTTTCATCAAAAGGCAGAAGAAAGAGCAACTCCTTTAGAAAAGGTGAATGTGTGACTGCATAGGTTTTGCCTAGGTGGAGCAAGCAAAACCAAGGAGCTTAGTAGTAGTGTGGTTAGTGACCACTGTTGTGTTCACTGGAAGAGGCTGAGTATCAGTGGAGAGGAGGGACACATGGTGGTCTTTGTGGTGTGTTGGCTTTAAGAGTTCAATGTAGGCAGCCTAATTTCAACAACTGAGCAAATTCAACCATCTTACACGTGCATGAAGCCTATAGAAGTGTTTTCAGGCCACTAGTTGTTGCCTAGGAAGCCAGTCACCTTGCTGCTTTTACTTGACAAATGTGGCTTAATAATTAATTTCTATCTGGAGGAGATGTTACTTCTCCAAGCCTGGACAAGGAATTTGCTGACTCAGGTGTACATTAAGGTGCTAAGCTTCCTATTGCTAATGAACCAATTAAGGAACTATTGCAAGGAAGCTTTGCTTTTTTCAAGAGAAAAGATTTGAAGTTTTGGTACGTAGCTGTACAATGTAGGTTGTTTTTTTCTCCTGGAAACAGGAAACAAGGGGTTGCACAGGTTGTACAGGGTACAATCTGGATGTTATGCATATAACACAAAGCTCAGTTACAGCCTCAATTTTGAAGTGCAGCAACCATAAATAAAATGAAAACTGTTAGATTAGCTGCTGCTATGAATGAGCGTTGATAAGAGGTTGATTACCCTAATGGGGCATACATTGTTTCAAACTTTTTTAAGTATATGAAGCCTTTATTATTTTCTGTAGGCCATGAAAATGGCTTGTCATGTTCCAGATTCTTCTGACAGCCTCTTTGTTTACTTCCAGAAATGGGGAAAAAACCACAGAGCTGGGTTATTTATTTTTTGGGTTTCGTTGGTTTGGTGGTTGGTTTTTTTTTTAAGAGTGATAGGTTATCAGATTGTACTTGATTTCCTGCCTCTGAACAACCTGTGGAACTGACTGTTTTGGCACTTCTAAGAAATGGAGAGAATTTACTTGCAATATAAGCAATGCTGGTTTAAAAGATGTTTACTAGTGCAAAAGACCCCACATTTATTTACTTTATTCAAGAGTTTATGGAATTTACTTGATAACTTGATTTTCTTGTCCTCTGTGAACAACTTAACAAGATTATGATGAGCAATTAATGGTAGCTCTGGGACAGGGCATCAGGTCAAACAGATTAAATCTGCACTTGTTCTGGAGTCTACATAGTGCACATAGGCTTATGTTAATTCTGGGGATACATCACAGCCCCAGACACAAAGCCCCAGTTACTCTTCCTTTCTCTAAGCTGTTAATTCCTTTCCTCTGCAGCATAAACTCACTTTTTCTTTAGCCCACTCTCTAATAAAACACAACCCAAATGGGTTGACTTCCCCTAGTTCTTTGAAAATACTCTGGAAAATCTTTTGCACGTTTTTTGGTAAGTTCAGACTCCATGAACCTCCAATACTGCATTCATATCATGCTGTAAGTCCCTTAGCCTTGGTGAAATTGCAGCTTGGATGAATTTGGTTTTATCAGGCTTGTTGAAACAGCAGTAGTTTTTGTGATGTGACACCAGTAAGATCTAATGGAGATGGTTTTGACAAATTAATCTTTCAAGTCTTGACTTGGAGTTAGGCTGTTAGTAACTGTGGTGTAAAGGACTATATTTAATTTTTATCTGACAAACAGATAGGGAAATTTCATTTATTATCTTGATTTAATAATAAAAAATATGTCTAACAGGATGTATTTCCCCCCATAAATGAAATATAAATTCTGTATAACCCAGTATGACTGGTGACCTACATTTCAACCCCCTTGTTTTTAATCATGCTATGAAATTTTCCATCTCTCTTTTTAAAGATATTTTTTTTCAATTTCCATCTCTCAAAAGGCAAGAATTTCTGGCTTGGAATATATTCTTTATTCTTTTTTCTTTTTATTCTTCTTCCAGTTATATTTGAATCTTATCGTAATTTTAGTTTACCATGTGAGCAAAGCAGCAGACTGTCATGAGTTCCCCAAGTGAAGTCTGCGTGATTGTGTAATACCCATGTGCTTCAAGTATCTCCAAACAAAATTCCAATGTTCCTACATTCCCATACATCCCTACACAGCTGTGTAGTACAACACTGATTTTGTTTCCTGTTGTCCTTCAAGTTCTGAGGATAGATAAGTAGAAGTTTCATTCCTTGTCTGTTGCTGTGTTTTACCCAGACTAGAGCACAAGGTTGAAGTTTTGAGATATTTAGCCACGTTATTACTGAAGCGGAGTCTGATGGAAAGTTTGCAGTGTAACTTGAGGCTTATGTCTTACTTCTGTTAAAGTGATGTTTTGAAGTATTTTTTAATAAGGAACAGTTCCTATAAAACAAGCTCTAGTTACTAACCACTACCTGTCGTTGCAAAGAAAGGGACGGCCCCACTGTAATCGTGTACAGAATGAATGAAGAGACTAGGAGAGAGGAGCCTCTGTATTGCATATTTGTTTTCTTTAGAGGTGGGAAAGGATGTTGGAGGGAAAAGGCTGATGTTTGGAGATCACAGCATGAGTTTTCAGCATTAGGTCCTAGAAGGTATGGCATGGATCCAGCTGTAGGGCATACCCACCACCTACCCATGTGTCCAGAAGCCTTATTTAGGCTTAGACCTCAGTCTTCAATCCTGGCCTGAGCTTTACTATAGATGTTGCACCTCCTCCCAGTCCTGTTCATGAATTATCGTCTGTATTTCTCAGTTTGACCTTGGATCTGACTTGTTACCTTGTTTTTGACGGACAGCCACCAAACTATTGACAGGACCTGTTGTCATCACCCACCTTGGGTGCTGTGGGACCGTGCCCTGTGGGTGAGCTTGCTGCACAGTCAGTGTTGTGATTGTCCTTGGCTTCCCTCTAGCCTTCCCTGAGGGAGCAGCCCAGCTCTTACTCCTCCATCCCACTGTCCTTCACAGTCTTTTGCTGATTTTTATGGTGTCAATAATAAGAATACTCAAATGATGAAAGTAATCATTCTGGACACCAGAATCATCCTCAGAAGTGGATATGGTCCATTCTGATATGTAAAGAAGGATGGAGAGGGAAAGCATACAACTTTTCAAGTAACACACCTTTGCATGTAGACCCTGCATCTTTTGGATGGTGATGAAGATATTGACAATGGATTCTCATTTTCACTTTGTTCTGATATAAATGTTAATAACAGAATGGCAGTTTGTATTATACCAACGTGTAAAGAGCTCTTTTGAATGGCTATATCTTCTAGTTATTTTTTTTAAGTAACAAGCACTGAAACACAGTACTCAGGTAGGTGGCTTTCTTCTTACAAAA
>NW_010209768.1:0-12594 GCF_000695765.1 Mesitornis unicolor | reverse complement strand
GTTCTCCACCCAAGAGAGGGTGAACTTGTCACATTCAGATACATTCTTCTTAAAACTTAATGTCATGTCATTTTCACTCTTATGTTACAGATTGATTTTTGTAACTTCAGCTTTACAGAAGTTACAATTGGTACTGAATTTCCCTAAAACAAAATTGGAATAATCTATGCCCAAAGTTATCTCAAAAAAGTTAGCCATAGTTAGGAAAGCCATTGTAATGAGTTGGTGCTTAGTTCAACAGTATTTTCAACAACAGCACCAAGTTCCTTTTTAAGTGCTGTTTGGTCAAAGAACAAGTGGCAGCAGTAGAGTTGCCTCTTCAGAGTGTAAATAAATGTAGAAAAATCATTGACAAGCCAATGAGAAAGAAAAAATGCCACCAAGAGTCTGCGAAATCAGATATGGATAATCCTACTTTTATCTCCCTCTGCTGTTATGCACTGCCCTCCATCTTTCTACCTTCCCTGCACATTCAGCAAGTGCCAGATCAATGTTAGGTGAAGGATTTTTCCACTTACATCTATTCTAGCCGACAGAGATGACGACACCCTCTTATCTCTGTTACTGCAGCCCCGAGGAGCCTCGGTCAGGGATCCTGTAGTGCTCAGGATGATATGAAATATAGAGACAGTCTCCCAGTCTGCCTCAGAGCAGCTGCAGCCTAAATACATGTCACATATCTCGCCACACAGACAGCTGCAGAAAATGGATCATGCCAGCGCTTGGATACTCAACACCCACCCTCAACATGAGTGGTGCCATAGGCAGTGAGGTACAATGGGAGTGCAACAGGGCACCTGCCTGAACAGACTTTGATTTCTCACTCCTAAAGTAGGACTGGTCATACTCTGCTGCTGGTGTTATCTTCAAGCTAGTATTTGAGCTAAAGTACCAAATAAACTAGCAGCCTGGTTTTAGCTTCAGGGGCACCTGAGAAGGATCAAGGTGAAATTACCCATACCATTCATTACATAAAGCTTGACAGGCAATCCTAGATGCACATTGTTAACCAATACCTGTATTTTCTTACTGGTATCCGTGTTGATATTTCAAGAAAAATAAGCTGCCCATATCTCCAGGCTCTGCTGTTCGGGGTTTTTTTTGAATTCTGGTGGTGTTTTCTGAGTTGTTCTCAGTTCTGATTTTGTGGTTTATATTGCCACATTCTCAGAAAATGTATACAGTAGACAAAACACCCTCCCCTTGGAAGTAATTTATTTTCGCTTCATATGCACATCCCCACACTTATTCATGCATCTATTTAATGTAAATAGAGTAGGTAGGGAGATAGCTGTGAGGGAGAATGTTGTGTTTTAAAATCATTTGAGACAGCAAAGTTATGCTCCCTCTCTTTAATAATAACAAACCAGTGCTTATAACTCTTATCAAGCAGCCTGCGCAACGTCTGCATCCTTTCACTAATTTCAACAAACGGTCCCGAGGAGTGGGAAGATTGGCTGTGGGGTTGTTTATTCTCGGTGGAGTTATGGCCACGTTCTTCTCGAGTGATAGAGAGACAGAAGGAAAATAAAATCTTGTTTGTATCTCTCTCAGCTGTCCTGTGTTCCTGTGGTGGGACAGAATAATGCTGAGGGATTTAAGATGAAAGCAGATGTAGTGCTCTTCCTTGTCATGCTTCCATGTTAGGGGGCTTGACAGCCTTTTGGGCTGGCTCCTGTACCCAGTAGGCTGATGGTGAGTGGGTCCTTCTTCAGAGCAACCCACACCTGCATCCGCAGCGAAACATTTTCCTCTCACTAGGAAGGATTAAATAGTGAGAAAAATAGCGTTGCTCATGTGCATGTTGCCAGCTTGTCTGCAGCAGCCCAACGCTGAGCTCTGGCCCCATTTCTTGCTCTTGTAAGGAGGCAGGAGAAATGCTGCGGCGCCCCAGCCCTGGATGCAAAACTGCTTCCCTCTCTGCAGCCAGAGAAATTAGGGGATGAGGAATGTTATGAGACTGAGCAATCACTTCATTAAACATCCCACAAAACTCCACTGCACCCTGTATTAAATGTGTGGCAATTAATGCCTGTAATTAATGCAAGGGCATTAATTACACAATCAGCATTAACAGAAGAGAACCTCTCTTAATCTTCTTTTTTTTTTTGCTTCTAGGCTCAAAAATTTACTATTTCCTGTGTTTCATAGTTATAGATTTAGAGCTCAAAGCCTGGATATTCATTGTAGGGTTTTTGGCAGGGGAGGAAGTAAAGGATATTCTGTGGAAGCATTAGGAGTGAATAGCTGACCTCTATTTTTTTTTTTTTTGTTTGATATCTGAACTAAGAAACCAGAAGGAAAAATAGTTCAGGGTTACCTTTGACTTAAATGAAAAGGAACTAATTTTCTTTGTGGGTCTCTCTCTGCATGTTTATATGTGTATGTGTGTGCACGCACATATTTTGGGTTATAATGCATGATTTTTGGGGAGATTCCTTTATAACAAAAAGTGTGTTTGATTTTGAAATAAAATGGTATTTTGAATTGAAAGCCAACTTTTTAAAAAACTACAATTCCTTTGCAAAATACATAATTTAGAAAGGAAAACTTTTCAGATATTTGGAACCACTTTTTCTGATATTATTTGCTAAATTCTACTGGGCTTTATAGATAATTTTGGTCATTATATAACTGAGAGTTTCAGTACTTACATTTGTGTGAAAACTTTGCTAAGACCCACTACGGATAAGCATGATAAGGATAACAGGGAATTCACCACTATCTTTTTCATGACAAATCTATAGACTAGACAGGGAGGGATAACTTTGAATTAAGCTTTCAAATCACAGGGGAGATTACACTACAGAAAGACATTGTAGACTACATATCTGGAGGGGGGCAACATTGAGAGGCAATCTCAAATCAAAAGCTACTGACAAGGAAATAAGAAAATGGCTTTTTTGCTGCTTGTAATTTTTTTTTTTCTCAGGGCACAATCTTGTTTTCCAGTCTGCCTTAGGAACAGTATACAGTAACTCAAACTTATTGTAAACTTAGCTATAGCCCTGCCAACCAAGTCTCATTTGGTTATATACTTGACCCTGTGGAAACACCACCAATGTGTGCGCACCTGCATAAGCATGACTAACTTTGGTATTTGTGTCTGGCAGTGAGAGCAGAAACCTTTACATTGTTGAGCCTTTTGGTTCTTTGGATTTTGCCAGCAAGGGAGGCTAGACTAGAGACCACCGCAGATGGGCTTCATGTCTGAGCCCTTGGCCAGCAACTCTTACCTGCAAAGCAGAGAAGAACAAAGGTCTGGGGCAGGAGCTGCAGAAAGTTGGTTGAGTTTTTTTTCCTCCTTGTATTGTGGAAGGATTTTGTCTCAGCCATGTTTATCTGAGGTGGAAGAGGAAACTTGCAGGCAGCATAATGCATAGGCAGCGAGCGCTGGCATGATGTCATGGCGAAAGGGAACAGAGCCCAGCTGTGTCACACAAGCTGGGGAGGGAGCTGCTGCGGTGCAGGGCAGCCACTTTATCAATTAGGTAATGTCTAGGGGAGATTGGGGGGGAATTTCATTACACTGTGTTGGGCCATGTCATTGATGTGTTACCAAACATCTGCAAGGGACCTTGCAGTTTCTTGGGGAGCACAGGCTCAATCCAAATCACACCGTCACGGTCGAGCAGAGGAAAGGGGCGGGGAAGGGCAGAGAGTGATAACTTCCCTCCAAAAAAAGTCTCCAGAAGGACTTTGCCCTTGGTGGACTCCCCATTGAGATCTAGGGGAGACGTAGCTCTGTGGATTGTGCAATGGAGATGGGGGGATGAACTGTTGTTTACATGTGTCCAGCTACCCTGGGCTTGTGGTAGAGGACTGCTGGTCCTGTTGAGCTGTCATCTTTGGGAAGCCCACCAAGACCCTCTGTAAAGTCCTGGGAATTTTTTTTCACCCACTCTTCTCTTTAGGGTAGGACCAAAAAGCCAAAAGCTATGCAAGAAACAACACTGAAACAACAGTGCCAACCTTTCCTTGGTAAATGGAAAGAGAGAGTTTTGAAAACATATATCTTGCTAAGGATGAGCTGAATGGTCTGTTCTCTCTCCTATGAGAATCTCAGAGCCACCATAAATAAATGATCTCGTTCTCCCAAAACTCCTGTCAGGAAGGTATGTGAGCAGCCCTCCACTCGCTTTGCAGGACAGTGTGCATCTCATGGCCAACATGAGCCACCTCCTGCAGGTGTTTCTAGCCACAAATGTTTCATAATTGTCTGATTTTGCTAACAACCTCAGAGAAAGCAATGGAGGAGCAGAGCTCACCAGCTACACAATGGTTCACAAACCTGTGCAAAGCCATGTGCCCCAACCCAAGAAGCTAGAAAATTGCTTTAATTACAAATTTTGTTCCTCCCAGCATAAGGAGGACATGTTTTCCCCGCTTTTGAGCACCAGTGAGCGCCTAGGTGAGGGGGAGCAGCGTGCCTGGGGGGCTACGCAGGGGCTGGTCCCATGCCTGCTGAAACTCAGCATAGATCAGGATTAGTGCTGCGGCATCTGGGGAGCTGTGCCAACAGCGAGCCGACACAAGAGGGAAATCAGGCCCAGCAGAGCAGGCTCTCCGAGTGACATGTTTATTCCTTGCAAGCTCCCATCTTTTATCCCCTAAACAGAGCAGACTGGTAAGCCCCTCTAAGTCTCTGGTATGCTAAACTGATACGGGAGCCCTGCTCTCGCCCCACTGGAAGGAGGAAACACGGTGGAAAGGGACCAGTGCTACTTATTTTGGCATCATCAGCCAAGGCCCTCACTTCCCATTCAAGCACCCTGAGGTGCCCTGCCATAGGGTCAGCTCGTGTTTTGGCCCCAGACGCTGCCTGCAACCTGCTAATGGGGAGGGGAGGGAGGAGAGGAGGGCAATGGGAAACTGCTGAGTGGCGAAAATGCAGCCCTCTTTGTCCTTCCTTCTCCCCCCACTGCCTGGAAGCAATTGATTTAGGAGCTTTTCTTAAGTAAAAATTTCATCATGAAAGAGCTTTCTTCCAAGAGCCGCTGAGAAATTGTCTCAACCCCTCTCTCTTATTTATGTATATATATATGTATGTTTGTATATAGGAGGATGCAGCTTTCCTGACCCAGGTGGCAGGCACTTGAACTAATGGGTTTATTTGCTATCCTTGCCTGGAAAACAATATGCAGTCATAGGGCTTAAGATGGCACAAAAAATGACCGAAGCATCATTGCCAAATATCTGAAAATTCCTCATGATGAATTACAAGGGATAATAACCTTGACCTTTACTCCAAGGTTGGGAGGAGCACTTAGGAGACAGCAAGCAGGTCTCCTAATGTTTTTGGCATTAGAATTCCAATAAAAATCAAGTAAATCCACAGGCTAAGGGCTACACTTAAAATCCATGGTGTTACTGAGATAGGTTTTGGATTGCTTCTGAATCTACGCTCATCTTTCTAGACTTTAGACATAGGACGTAAGTGCTGTGTCCTGAGTCTTCCTCTTATGCTCGGACTCCTGAGCAGGGCACTCCCAAAGTACCCAGATATCCCACCAAGGTATTGAGGGACTCTACATCCTCTCCCATGGAGTGCTTCATAGGGTCAAGTCCTTAATGCACTGCATTACACCATGATATTTAAAATGTATTTCTAAAAATTCCTTCGGAAAAAGGTTAATTCTATTTGAAAAGAACATACCAAACCTGTAAGTGGGTCCAGATCTACAAAATGTGAAGACACTCAAACTTCCTACAGTGATTAGGCAAGTCTTGCCATATGTAAAAAGCTACCCAATAGGACATTAATGGAGACACTCAATATTCAAAATCACCATAAAAAAATTATAGGGACTCTACCCTAAACAAGAACCAGTAGAGTTTTCTGGAAAAGAATAGTTTTCAGTAGAAAAACAGCCATTTAGAACATTTGAAAAATGGATGTTTTTTTCTCTTTGGTCCCACAGGAAAATTAAGACAATTTAGACTGTGGAAAGTTCTTCTTTCCCTTATCTTCTTGTGGTTTTCCAGAAATAGCCTAGCAGTCAAGTATAAAGAAGTATGAAAAATATTATTTCCCTATTTGATTTTATTCTGTTGTTGTATTCTTGCTTGAAAGAAGTCTCAAGGTATTAGTTCTTATTCCTTAAAGAGAAAATGCTCTAACTGTTCAAAGAAGATGTTTAAACAAGAAATGTTTGTTTCTTTGTTAAAACCTTACATTAAAAATTTATGTAATTATCAGCTTTTCTAGATAAAAAGAAAATATTCAGAGCAAAAACCTGCAGAAAGGTGAGCATGCCATCAATACTGTGGAATGAAACATCTTCCAAAATACCAAGTAATTTCAGAGCTTTTGGAAGATGAACTGTTTAACTGAACAAAAAAATATTTCCTGAAAGAATTCATTGTCACTTAAGCCAGATTTGTAAGGAAAGCATGCCACTGAAAATGGATTTCCTCAAAGGTCTGTGCACAAAACACAGAAATAAAATGCACTACTTTGCCAGTAATTGCTAGTTTAAGACAAAAACGGTAGTACTTAGTTTATCCAAATCGTTCTGCTTTTGTAGGTGATGGTGTAAATGTATTCTGGTTTTTGTGAGTGTTAAGGAAGATGAGTTTTAAATTGACAGATAATGACACAAGTAATACCTAATCTGCAGCTCTTCTGAGACTGAACTATTAATAGCTCTTTACAAATGCCTGCATATTGATACCAAAAGGTCCTGGGACTAAAGCAGAGCACCCCCAAATAACAAGCAGGGATTTCACAAAGCTTGGAGCCCTCCTGCCACTTGTCTAGCACAGAAATAATGTCAGTGGCTGCAGCAACTCCCCTGCATAGCTCTTTGCCTGCTGAGATGAGCACATGCAGGTTTTGAGTGCACTTAGTGACTATTTACTTAGTGAGTATTTATTTAATATCATCTGCTTTTGTAAACTTTCCTGGCAGTAAATTCATTATTTGAACTAATTGAGGAGATTAAACATAAAAGGACTATGATACAGCAATTCACTAATGAAGACTCATGTTATGGGAAGAGTCAGATCTTCTTTCATAGTGAAGTATCAACTCTGCAGGATATCAGCTCCTACTAAAAAAACCCCTGAAAGGACTGCAGAGCAGCTCACCCAGCCAGGTGTTAACTGAGACCCTGGGAACCAGCAGGACCAGAAGGAGGCATGTTATAGGGCAGTAATAACATTTAGAAATGGCGGTTCATGAGGTATCTCAGAAGAGATGGATGATGGTCTGAAAGACCGCCTAAAACATATCCAGGAGTAGATAGACATGACCCTGGCATGGTTACATGGGCAGGAAAGGAAATGAGCTGAAGAGAAAACTGCAATTATTTTTTCCCAAAGAATTTCCGTCTATCCTATCTAATTCACAATCAGTATTGATACTTGGATTCAAATACTAAGTTCATACCTTGAAATGAATGTAAATAATGAAGATTTCCAAGAGCGTAGAAAAAAAAACAACCATAAAGCAGGGAAATTGGGGGACATTTTTTACATTTTTCCCAAGTGACGGACCAAGAGTCTATTTGTTTCACAATAAATTTGGTTCTGTTTGATTCTTTGCTCTCTAAAAAGCCCTGTCACTAAATCAGAATCAGCAAGATTTTCTCTCTGCCCTTCTCAAGCCTTGGTTTCCTGGTGAACATATTCCACTTGCAGGGCTCTCATGTTCCACTGCACACTCTCATGTCTTTGCTCTCCTCAAAGACCACAGGAGCCATGTGGACTTCAGAAACACTGCTCAAAATAATAAAGCTGAGCCACAGAAGAGTTTCCAGAGCCTGGATCAAAATTAAGTGTGCTCTTGGTTTAAGAATGGTTAATATAGACATCTCAGAATAAATATTACTTAATCTTATTGCACAACATTCAATATGTAAACAGTTTGCACACACATAAAGGAAGAAAGAGATATAGGAGCAGCTGATAAACATTCCCTTCCTGCATGCTGCAAGGGAAGAGCTTGCACAAGCCCAAAGACCATCCCAGCACTGCTCTCTAGACATGATTTTTCCTTCTCCCAACCCTGTGCATCAGCGAGCGGATAGAGATTCTCCTGTATCTGGGGACAAGAACTGTGAGCCAGGAGATACTGAAGTGCCACGCCAAATTTCTGTCCCACCTGATGCAGGAGAGAGAGCATCTGCTCCAGGTGTGTGATTGCATCAACACCCATCACCTGTGGGAGAAATCCCACACAGAGAGGAAGGGAGGGTCCTTCCTTGCCCAGACCTGGTCAAGAGGAAACTAAGGCTTTAAGAAGCTTGTGGTGACCAGTCGTTGTTCTGGCTTTTGCTGAGAGAAGGTTTCATGACTTTAGAGTGCTATGCACTGAGGTAAATGCTGTTGCTTACTGTGCAGAGGGTGATCAGATTATTTGTAACTTTTGGGTAGTAGCATAGTGAATGAAAGAGGTGTATTGGCCTTTCTCTTGCACAGGACACCTAAGGTATATTGCATGCATGCCTGGTGTATGTTGTTCTATTTTGTTGTTACCATAGTTGCACACAAATGGTAAAACCAATGTATTATGCTAATTGGCTCTGACCTTGGTGCAAGTGCTAATGGCTACCAAAAATGTAGAAAAGTGATAAATGACCATGAAATGCTATTTGCCTACTGCATGCAGCAACTTGGAACTCTCTTGCATCTTCAGTGCAGTATTTAGTACTCAGGTTAAACTGGTCCTTTGTCAGCCTTACTTCAGCCAGAACTAGGTCTTTTTCATTTAAATTGTATTTTACACAATGCAGGCCTGAAACTATCTCTGGCTCTTGCAAATTGTGTGAAGCTCATTGCTGGTAGGTAGGACAGCTGTAAAGTTTTTAATTTTCCAAGGTGACTGTTTTTAACCTCAAAAAAAGGCTAAATCTCAAGAAGAGGATAAAAAAAAAAGTCTCCCTTATTTTCTTTTTCTTCCCAGAATTTCCAGAAGTCCTTTGCCTTCCTGGTCATATTTGCCCCATGCCTTGAAATGCTTTTGCTTCTTGGCTTGCATGTGTGTGCACACATGCCTGCTGCAAATTTTTGTGTGTGCATATTTATATCTTGGTGGCTGTGTTGCCAAGGAGCTCTGAAAGAAAGCAGAGCTGAGATAACTTCTAATCCACCTTTCTGTGATAATGTGGCGCAAGTGAAAAAAGCCAGGGGTCTCTCCACTCTAGCTGTGCTCTACGTTTGGTAGACTGGGGCCTTTAACAGGCATTTGAGACTTTGCTCTCTCCCTTTTTGTCTCAGGTCTACAGCTTGGCAGGGGAGAAAGCAAATACCTGGGTGATTGGAAACTGTAGACCTTTGCATGAGGAAGACATGGGAACTGAATGAATATTTTTGGTTGGGTCTGGGCAGACAGCCACTGTCTTGAGTCATCTGTGCCTGCTATCAAAGTGCTCTGTTTAGTTTTCCACTTCCATCGTTGTGGAAAGGGGGTCATGGAGTTGGAGGGATGCGAGCACTGCCTGAGCTGCTGTTGCTTTCCTGACTAGGAAGAGATGGACACAAAATGATTGTACCATACTTCAGAAGTTCCTGAGATGTAAAAGTCCCTCTCTTTGGTTTCTGCTCCCCTGGAGGGTCTCTGGACTGTTTGCAGAGGCAGCAGAAATCCAAGACAGCCAATGACCTCATGGTCCTTCATTTCAGCACAGATTTTTGTTGGCTTTACTCAAAGCAGAGCCTAGGCTTGCCCTAGCTGAGAGAGTACCTGGGCTGTTGGACTGTCTTGCAGTTCTGCAATGACCCTTCCTGCCTCTCAGAAACTTTCCTCTCGAGTAGAGAAAGCCATGCATAAGCTGCAATGCCTAATGCCTTTCCCATACCCTCCTAAAACAGGTTTGGTTTTGGAGGAGGCGCTTTCCGATGAAAGTGTGCCTCATCACAGAATTCCTGACTTGTCTCCTTCTGCATTTGTTACTTGTACATAATATAATATACTTGCTGGTAGCAGGGACTTTCAGAGCTATTTTGCTGATATTGCCCCCATGTAGCAAATAAGAAGAGACAGTTTGACAGAGAATCTTTGGAGGATAATTAATTTTTCATTTTGACACACAATTAAGTGTGTTACTCTTTTTCATCTTCTGGCCATTATGAATAACGGGCCAAATGTTCCCATGGTGTAACTGTAGTAATGGCCGCAAACAAGATGTAAACATCAGCAGCATCTTTTGAAGTTTTGTCATCCACAGACTTTCTAGGATGTTCAGTACTTTTACCTTTTCCATCTGCATTCATTATCTGGTGGTGTTGGCTTGGCTTTCTGGAGTCTTATTAGACTCCAGAGGAAGATGTAGAATATGGAATGGCCACTTGACATCTAACTTGTAGCATTACTGATGAGCTGATACTGTTCTGCAATTTTTAATGGTTTTGAATGGATGTATGCCAATACAGAGGCAAGGCATCCATTACTTGTCAGTTTTATCTCAAAGATGCAAAGCAATGAACAAGCACAGGTGACAGTTTCACTGTACAGGCTATTGTGAGGCTTAGATTGTAAGACTTCAGCAAGCCTTGAAAGGAATTTCCTATTTTGTCATTATATAGCACTGTGCTTGACCTAAAGAATATCACTTTATTGAAAACATTATGACTCTCTCATATTGAGAGAGCATGGGTTATTCATCTCAAACATGAGTGACTAATTCTGCCACTTCTTGTTGATAGCATACTTGGCTTTGCAGCCTTTCCTTTCCACCAACGTGTCATTTTGGTTGCAATTTCCTACCCATATAGCATTTAGAGCATATGGAGAATAGTAAAATGTCATAATGCACTGGTTTCCCTACCTGCGCCCCACAACAGGAGTGGGATCTCTAGGTCTGTGCAATGGTTCTTGCAGTAGCTGAGCTCATGATGTAACTTACAGGACCTCAGAGCTCTACTATTGCTATTTGACTGCTAAAGGCAGTAAGATGCTCACAGGCATCCTCTGATGAGAGGAAAGGTAATACTTTGGGGTACTGACTCCAGAAGCTCATCTGGTTTCTCTTTACCCCTTCTGTTTCAAAATTGTCACTTGCAGCCTGCTGCACTTCTTGCCTATGTGTCCATGTCTGCTCATGTCTATCTTGTATCTCCTTTCCTATGCACTTTGCTCATTCATCTGAGCTTCATCTTCCCCTCTCCTTTGTCCTCCCTGCTTATTCACCCCTCTGCACCTTTGTCAGGCTGCTCTCATTCTTCTCTGCCAGAGCATTAACAAGGGAAACAGAGAGCACAGCACAGACATCTTCCTTGCTGTCAGCTTTCCTGTCTGGCTCCAGCGAGCCCCAGATAGACAGGAGAAAAGACTGCAGGAAGAATGATTGCAAGAAACATTTCGCTTGGCCCTTTAGCCCTGGGATGCTCTATGGAGACAGCCTAATCCAGTTGAATGCAAGAACTGAGGGAGGTTAGAGCAAGGGACCATCACTGATCTTTGCAGACGAGCTAATAGGTTCCATCTGAGCATTTGTGAACTCTTAATTTATTTTTGCAGAAGCTTCGAACTTGAACAGAGGCAGAAAGAACATCCTAATGAGAAGACAAGCTACTTCCTAAATGCTAAGCCTCTGCTCACAGGCACAGGAAATCTCAGAGCTCTGCATGTGGCTGAGAGATACCTCCTCACCAGCTCTTCATCACCAGATTACAACGTTAAGGGAAGTCTTAAATGAGGTGAGTGCCCAGAAACAATTCAGGATGGCAAGTGAGTCTAAACTGCTAGCAAAGTGAGCCTCTCACTAGAGAGGCAGCCTATGCACTGATATTGCCTATGGGGAAAAAATAGAATGGAAATTATTACTCTTTTTGTTTTAATTCTGTGCCTCTTTGTGGCTTTAGCAGCAGTCCCTTCTCAATCTTATGTACTCTTTCGGTTTTCTGTTTGTTTCTTTTTGGAGCTTGTTTCTAAGATATTTTTATGCACATCCCCCAGTTCTAGGCCTTCAGACACTAAGGGAATTATGCAACTGCTTTGTGCCCCTTCACAAGATCACAGCACTGCTTGCCTGCAGGATGTTGGGCTCCCTTTCTCCTGTGCTGGCATGTAGCTCCTGGGATGTGACCAGCCCCTGCTTGGTAGTGAGAAAAGGTTGTGTTATGTGCAGAGCTGGGTATTTTGCTAACCAATAGATGCTCTTGGGGGTACTCTGAGGGGCTGGCAGACTTACCTTTCTGGTTGGGAGTTTCAGTAATCTTTGAAAAAATGTGGCCTTCTCAGGGTTTCTCTTGGATAGCTGTATTGGGTTTTCTGTGAGGGGTTTTTGATTGTGTCTTTGGTAACAGGGGAGATGGCCCTTTTAAGAAGCTACCTGAAAAGCTCCCCCTTTTCCTTTGCCAGACGCACCTCTGACCAGGGCCAAGCCAATTGGTGTCCCTGCGAATTCATGTATTTAAGGGGGGTGCAAGGCATGCTTCGCTCATTCTCTGGCACCGGCCCTGACCAGTGTGGCCCCAGGTGCAGGTGGCGCGGCCCCGGCCCTGCCCTGCTGGGCTTGGCTGGCCCCGACCACAATTTAAGCTTAAGCCCGGCTGTAGCTCCATCCCCAAAAAAGAGAGAGCAAGGAACTTCAGAACCATCAGAGGAGACCTACATCAGAAGAGAAAGGAGTGAGGCCTGAGGAGAACAAC